>NW_020450074.1:0-86661 GCF_003343035.1 Apteryx rowi | reverse complement strand
AGGGCACATTGCTGCCTCATGCTTAACTTGGTGCCCACCAGCACTCCCAGGGCCTTCTCCGCAGAGCTGCTTTCCAGCCGGTCAACCCCCAACCTGTCCTGGTGCCTGGGGTTATTCCTCCCCAGGTGCAGGACCCTGCACTTGCCTTTGTTGAACTTCATGAGGTTCCTCTCTGCCCACCTCTCCATGGAGCTCAAAAAAATTGTTAGAAGATCAGATCAAAATGTAACAACAACTATGACAGTCCATCTTATCCAATATCCTAACTTTAAATGGCCAGTAGAAGATTTTAAGGAAAGAGAATAAAAAGTAGGCAAGTACAGAAAAATCCTTGCTCTTGAATGTCTAGAAATCCGTGGTTTAGGGACCTCTGGAATTCAAATTGAATTGAATCAGCAATCTAGGGCTATATCTTTCCTGACTTTCCCATGAAGCAAATTTTTATGAAGTTCTGAAATAGGTCTTTTTTTTTTTTTTTTTTTAATGAATAAACATTTCTTGATGCTGTTTACACATTGACTTCCACCACAGCCTGCGGGGATGTTTCATAATTCAGTTACTCGTTAAGAGAAGAAGTACTTCCTAATGTTTTCATATAAGCCTTACGCTTGACAAATTTTTGAGTGTTCACTAGTACTTGCATTATTTAAAAGAAAAAAAAAATCCTTTCCTATTTACCTTTGCTATATCGTTTTTTACTTTATAGAGTCCTATTATATCTTCCTGATTTCAAATCTAAACAGTCCTGGTCTATTTCTCCTTCATTTTGATGGATGCCCTTCTTTAGCTCTGATTATTCTAGTCACCCTTTTCTAAATTTCCTTTAGTCTTTTTGAGAACGTGCAGCCCGAATTGCAAAAAAACTTATCAATACAGAGGTATTTTTTTTTCCTTCTGTGGTTTTCTCTTAACAATTCTTAACATTCTGTCTGTCCTTCTGATCACTAATGAGACCAGGAATATTTTCAGAGAACTATGTACAACGTTCACAACATCTCTTTCATCATCTTTCAACATCTCTTGTTTGGCAACAACTCATTTAATGCCTTATGTGCATATGGTTAGAATTGTTTCTCCCCATGTTACATCAGTCAATAAAATGAATGATGAAATTTAATCACTTAATAACAAGGCTTCCTTTATTAATTCTTTGCTGTCAGCTATATTTGTGATTGTTGTGAATAATTTTGAAATGTGAATGCCAGCCGTTTTCTCCTGGCCTTTGAAGCTGAGCTTCTTTCAGCTTTAGTAAAAAGACATTTTCAAGAACTCTTTGGAGTTCCAATTCCATGTTTCATCCATTTCACTCACTTCCCTGCATTCACTGAATTCATCAAAAAACTCTAATAATTTTTTGAAGTCTGACCAAAAAAACAGTACTGAGCCTTCACCACTTTTACTATGTGTCTACTAATTTTATTCTGTGCTATACTATCAGTTTGTTGGCTAGAAATCAGGCATACTGGAGCACTTTCAGAAACTGGCATTATTACTATCACCCCTTATCCTCTGATACTGGAGCTGATTTGAATGATAAATAGCCCGGTCCTTTTCTATTTTAATTCCTATAGAAATTGTGAGTGATATATGCAGTTTGTGGAATATTTTTACTGTTCTTTTTTTGTGCCCTTCCAAAACCTCTTCTGTAGATATTTCAGTTGAGAAAGTTCTGATACCTTCCCCATTATGTTAAAACAGCAGTTTTGGAAGCTTCCTAAGTCGTTTTGTAGTCAACATTGATGCAAAGACTGAATTTTGGTTTTCGGCTATGACCTTATTATTAGTGAATGCACCTTTTGCACCTTGCTTATCTGACAGCCCCACTGAGTCTTCCCCAGGTTTCCTGCAGTTGTTGAGGCCATGACGACAAGCTGGTACTTGATATGGAGAATGATCAGAAGTCAGAACAAGGATGTAGAGAGACAAAATATATGTTTGTAATAAAAGATAAAGGAGATGAAAGCATTTTGGACGTCTTTGGTGGGTGCAGGGTAAGAACTACTGAAGCAAAAAAAAAAAAAAAAAAGAGGGTTTAGGATCAAACAGTATAAATCCTATCTTTCTTAGTGTGCTTAAAGATTTCATCTCACTCTTGATTTGTATGTGTTTTTTCTGCACATTGCCGAAGCAAAAAAAAAAAAAAAAAAGAGGGTTTCATGGAGAAATGACAAGGTCAGTGATTCTAAAAATTAGTGGTCCTATAAGCCGTAGAAGGGGTCTCTATTTCCAAAGTGTTTGCTGTCTTTATTCTGTCTGAATACTGGACAAAACCAACTGGTAGATGACTTTTGTTATCGTACCAGCAATATTTATTGTATTTATCTAACTGTCAGGTTTGTGACAACACAGAACAAGTGGAGTCTCCTCAGGGCCAGGCTTTGCACCCGAATAAGCTACTTTCTTTCTGTTGAAAGTGACAACAGACCTTCACACACCTGCTTGTTCCTTTTGGTTAGAATGAAGTCGGTGAAATTGGTTGGTATTTGACATCCCTAGTAATCAAGCCATGCGTCTGGATGCCAAAGACAAATTTTAAGAAGGAAAAGCCCTGGGTTTTCTAGTTTAAACATTTTTTTTCTTAGTCTTTACTTCTGAGTATCTTGGTTTCTTCATCTGCAGAATATCGGTGATAATATTGATCTGCTTTCAAGGAACTGTCAAATTCTGCATTGTTATTTTTAGTTATAAGGTCCCAATGATTCCCTGCAGGAATGTCTGTAATATCTGTAAAGTTCAAAATGGAAAGGACTGTGGAAATGCTGAACATTTTTCTTTTTGATTCTTTATCGCCAAGGTAGAATATATGGTTTGGAAGTGCCAAGACTTATATGGGGTCACTGTTCAGAACACTGCACTGTCAAGGTACAATTGCCTGACTTTTCCTACCCTTCGCATTTCACTTCAAGTATGAATATCAGCAAAGGTTGTTAAGAGCTTGTGAAAGTACAGACTAGCAGATTGCAATGTCAAACAGTGGAGGGGACTGAGTATTTGAAGCTGAACAGGGGAAAGAGAATAGTAGGGGAAAAATAATAAGAAAGCTTAAAAATCTAGCTGGCACTTTTAGCTAGTAATAATCCCGGATGGTATATAGATGGCTGAGGTCTGGAAGCCTGATGTAAATGCTGTCTTCTTATCTCAGCTTTCTGCTGAGTTACTCATGCTTCTGAGCTGTTCTCAGTGTAGCCTGTCTTCTCTTGCCACATAGCCCTACTGCATATAATTCCTGTTCCCTGCTGAAGACTTTTGCTAGAGATTCATGTTGGCAAAAAGAATGTGGCATCTTTTTTCCTCAGTGCTGGCAGTAAAGTGGTTCTGCATGCTTATTGAAGGAGATGATTATGGCAGGGTAATTCACATTCTGGGCTCAATTTCCCAAGAAATTTGAGGGCAGAAGACAAATACATACAACAGTGATAAATTATTAATTATTCTGATATCTGGGACCTTTGTTTTGATTCTGCCTTTCCTCTGTCTCTTTTTTCCTCTCTTTTCCTGAAGTATGATTATAGAACAAGTGTCAACTCTCAGGAGTGTTAACTTATGCCCTCTCCAACGATGAAAGAAACTTCTAAAGAATGATAAAATAGATATCCTGTGTGGTTGTTAAGTTAATAAATAAGATAAACTATGAAGAATTCATAAAGAATATGGAGCTTTTGTTTCTAAAAATAAAATGAAATGCATGTATAATCTGTCTTAATGATATTTTATTGCTGGACATAATTCAATTACATTCCTTTGTAGTCTAATCTGAGTTCTTAGACCGGTTTTAATCTAGGATCCTGCTTTTTTTGTTCTGTATTTCAAAAGGGGGGAACAAGATTGAACTTCATAAGAACAACAATGTTTCATTTTTTTCTGTATAACAGTTTTATATTTAAAGATTAAGGGGCCTGACAATCTTTTGCTCCTAAAAAAGGGAGAGAGAAAAAAAAAAAAGCAGTATAAATTGTACGCATGCAAAGCTGTTTTATTTTGTTTGTTTTTTTTTTATAGTAAAGTGTTATTGTTACTTTGTATCCCTGCCTGCTGAGGTCCTGATCTGTCCAATAATTTTATTTGTGTGTTTACTCCATATGCATAGATCAAGTCCCAGGGAGTAACACATTCTGTTCCTCGCAGTAAAACAAATGAATAAATTTAGGCAAAATGTGGGTGCAAATGCAGTGACCTGTTTTCCTCTGCTTTATTATTTCTTTCTGTTAATACAGTAGTTCAGTTCTGGAGAGTATTTGTAATTGTCCTGGAAGTTTGAAAATTGCTTGGCTTGTTACATTTTACTTTTCTAATAATATTTTGGTTTAATTGTTTATTTCCATAGGTGTCCATGGGTATCCAGATACCAGATGATAATTTCCAATTCTCCTCTATATATTTGTATTAACTATCAAAACAGGATTTTTAAAAATAAATTATTTTCTTATCCCATTCTGTTCTTACTAGTGTTCTTTAAAATAGAGCGGTTTAACGACTTCTTCAAAATGTTCTATGTGATCAGACGTTTTGTCCTGAGAATTGAGAACATATGGTTATGTCATTTTTAGAAGTTAGTCCTAGTCCCCTTGCTGTCATTTGTACAGATATTCAAGGTATTCAAGTGATGTGTGCTAACGGAACTGAGACATTAACTTTGCAAGGCAAAGCACACAAATTTTACCTCTAACTCCTGCAATGGCTTGCTTTACAACTTGGATCTTCTCACATGATCTTTTCATGCCTTTATTACTTCGAAAATCAGAATGGAGATAGTCATTCAATCTCTCATATTTATAGCGTACTAATCTAAGAACTAATGATCACCTTTTGCTTTTGCAGAGGGAAGGCCCCTTTATGTATGCAGCAAAGCCAAGTGATGCTCTGTCATAAGGTGGAGGAAAGTGATCTTCCAAAGAGTCAAATTCCTCACTGTAGCTACCCATAAATCCAGATGATAGAAACCTGTATAAATTGCCCAAATGCAAAACAGTAGTTAGGATATCAATGTGTTGTTGATTTCAAAGGTGAGTTAGCATCTTAAGCACTGTGGTGAATCAGAGCTTCAACCGAGGTCAGCAGACTCTGGCTCAAGGCTGCACTTGGTATCCTAATGAAGTCTTTCCTTTTCTGTGAATAGGAGGCTTTCAGCCAGCTGTTTTGACCCTGACACTTAGACTGATGTCAATGAAAGAGCTGAAGATTTTTAATATCTCTGAGAATCACATGATATCAATATCAACTGTTGCAGCTTCTGGATTTTAAATTCAACCTTTGTATTCTCACCGAATCACAGAATGGTTGAGGTTGGAAGGGACCTCTGGAGATCATCTAGTTCAACACACCTGCTCAAGCAGGGTCACCTAGAGCACATTGCACAGGATCACATCCAGACAGCTTTTGAATATCTCCAGAGCAGGAGACTCCACAACCTCTCTGGGCAACCTGTTCCAGTGCTCTGTCACCCCCACAGTGAAGAAGTTTTTCCTCATATTCAGAGGGAACTTCCTGTACCCATTGCCTCTTGTCCTGTCGCTGGGCACCACTGAAAAGAGTCTGGCCCTAGTTGTTCTCATCTGATTGTACAAATATGTTATTTCATTTAAAGGAAGTCTGTGCAGCTGTGACGAATTAAGGCAGACGCATGAGTGTCCCTGGAGTGAGCTGGCAGTTGCGACTGTTCAGAGGACTAAAGGGAGTAGTGAGGTCCATGTGCTAATCCTCAGGAAACTTGCAAACTGAGAGTTCTGATCTGGAGAAGTTTTGCACAAATGTCTCCTTTCCAGTGAAATACTCTAATTTTGCACCCTGTGAAGTTAATTGACCTTTGGCCACAATCTCACTGTGAAAAATTATTGTAGGTATCCAAATACTCAGAGATAATTTGCAAAATTATCTTTCACTGTGTGAAATTAGAGAAATTATTTTTCCCTTTTTTTTTTGCTTCAGTCAGCCCAGCAGTAACTTAAATACAATGTGGCTGCTACTAGAAAGTAGACTTGATTGAAATATTTCAGAAATTTAATTATTTTTATTTTTTTTATTTTCTTGTTTTTCAGCCAGCTATGGAACTGACCTTTTTTAATTGAAATTTTGATGGAGTTTTCAGAAAATCAAAGGAGTATTTGATCCTTTCATATTTTGTTAACCAGTTCTGTGGGAAAACAGATTTGATCCCCGAGCTGATTGTTTCTAGGCAAAAAGATTGCATTTACAAAAGACTTTAGAAAACCTACTCTGAATTAGAAACTTGTTCTGAAAATACTTCCCTTCTACTTAGAAAAGAGGATTTGTAAAGGACATATTGTTTTTTTTTAGTTGTTAATAGATTCATGGGCAATAGAAGAAAAAGATAAATCCATCATCTTCATTATCCTAGTGGGACAGTGCACTTGTGACTGCTTATTACATTTATTTATATTTAATCCTTTCAAGGTGTACAGCATGGTATTACAGACTCTAGAAACATTGATGACAATTGTGATGGTATTTAATTTGCAAATTTAAGATTTAAAGTGTTTTTCCTGTCATGTCCATTTATGCTCAGTGCTTTGTCTTCACTGCATGGTTGTATTGTTTGGCACGGTAAGGACCTGATCTTCTCTGAAGCCTTTTGGGTCATATCGCATTTTTGAAAATAACACGAGAAGTCTGTAATCATAGTTAAATATCTAATTTAGCTGTAATTATTATGTTGCAAACAATTCTTGTGTATGTCACCTCTGAAAATATTAGCCAATAGTAAATCATTTTGATAAGCTTTTTGAATGCAGTATATATGGGAAGTAAATAATGGTCATCGAGTTATTTTGGCAAAATCTTAATATTTCTCCTGGGATTCACCTAAATATCCCTGAGCTTGATTCTTAGAGATTTACCAAATGCATATATGTTACTGCCTGCTCCATAAAATATATCATAAGTGAAGATTGTACCCACAGGCACAACTGTGTAATTGTGATTTTGCATGCTTCATTAATATCACTGATTAGGGTGTATTATTCTATTTTATTTCCATCCTCCAAAACTTATATGTTGCCACAATTTTCCCCTCACCCCATTTTTAAATATAAATGTAACACTGCTTTTGTCTTATTCTTTTATGAGTAGTAATTTTTTGAAATGTCTTTATGCACAGTTTTGTCACGATGTAAGACCTTTTGAAATTATGTTAAGACAAGTAGAAGGATAATAGTTTAGTAGGGTGAAATGTGAAGCAGCATATAAAAAGTATCTGTTGTAACAGACAGTGCAATTTTGCATGCCTGAAAACATAGCTATGAACCACCCAAGCAGTTTTGCTGAAAGACTGGAAGGCTGCCACAGCCGCATATATATACAACCAGGGAAGAAGGTCAGAGGCAAACAAGCCTTGAGCACTGGATCTATGCCTATGCAGATGACAGTTGTCTCCTGAAGCAGGTGTTACAGACTAGGGAACAAAGTCAAAATGATATCAGTCTGACAGTGAAATCCTGGCCCAGCCAGAGTCCTCCTTTTCTAACTTGGCAGAGTGCCACAGCATGCAGTAAAATTATGTCCTGTAGTACGGTGTGATGAAATAAGAGAATGGGCTCAGCAGCAGAGTGGAAAAAAAAGCATTGAGGATTCGCACGCAGATGTGGGTTGCACTTGTGTAGCGTGGGAAGCTGAGCATCACTCCCTCGTTTCTCTCCTTGGCCCCCCCAGCGAGTGCCGTATCCAAGGGTGGAATAATCTAGTGAACTAATTTAGTCTCAACTCTCTAAAAATCAGGCAGCTAGTCTGAGCTAGATGCCTCACTCCTTCTCTAATCAATGAAAAATGAAATAGGCAAATCTACACAATTTGTCTCCCTTGCAGTGATGTCTGGCCTCCATGCAAGAAACCAAAATGGTATATGGCATGAAACCCCAAAAGACCCGTTCCTCATGAGCTGCAGAAGCTGTGGAGCAAAAGATTCAAAAACCAACTGTATATAGTAGCAGCACAAAACCCATGAGCAATGAAAAGAGTATGGAAATAGATTGGGGAGCAGCTGAAATTTTTCCTTCAAGTTTTAGAGCAAACCGAAATTGAGACTAAGATTTTTTTCCCCTCATTTTCCTCCCTCACAGAATGGCTCTAAATTGTACAAAATGTGACGTGGTCAAGAGAATTTTCTGTAACACGTATGACAGAAAACTCCAAACGAATTACTGAGTTTAACTTTAAAGGTCTCAGAGAAAGAATCTTTGGGATTGAAAAACATGTACCTGTGGTTTAGAAAAAAAATAAAGTTCTTGCCACAGAAGCCTCTTTTACTGTAGTATTAGCATTTTATCATGTTTGAATTCCTGGTAAAAGAGGAAGCTCTTTGTGTAACCATAAAGAAGAAAAGTATGTTGAAGTCACTACTGAGCTTATTCTAGCATCTCATCAGACTATGTATAAAAAGCTCAAGTGCGTTTTTTTTCTTAAGTTCTACTAAAATTCATAAAAGGGACTGGATTTGCTTACTAGCAACTTTTCTTACTTGGTAGGAGTAGACTTTGTGTAATGCTCTGGCACTGACTGTTTAGGAATTAGCAGAGACCAATGCTCTATGAAGGAGAAATAATTCCTGTGTAACACTAGTAACCATGACTGTGTTATACTAACTTAACTTGTTAATTACTTACTGCAGTGCAAGTAACACTACTGGGAGAATCTTCTTTCTTACCTGGATAACATCAAAGCTGACATTCAATTTGTATTTTAAAAAATTCTTAATTGGAAAACCATTGTGCATTCATGGCCTTCAGTTTATCATTCTGGGGTGCCTTTGTGCACGTTCTATAAACACAGACTGTCCAAGTGTGTAGACAAATTCTTCTTTAACAAAGAGCATTCCTGTTTGTCTCATGGCATCAGCGGCACTAATTCTGTCTACTTGCAAGTTGTTTTTCTGGTGCCCTGATACAATGCCTGGCAATGATCTGCTGGTATTGCCAAGGCAGTTCATATGTGGACCAATGTGGGGGCATCCAACGAGTGGCCTGACACCTCCTATTTGACCCTCACTGGTCAGCTGGGATTGCAGTGAATTTTCCAAAATTCACTGGCATGTGCACAAGGGACATTTGGGAACGATTTCTATACGATCTGTGCTCTGGGCAGCTAGATATCTGAAAAACTGCTAGATTAACACCCAGAGTGGGGCACTGGTAGCTAGCAAAGATTTTGCCCTGCAAAAAAGAATAGTTTAGCCATGGATAAAAAGCATTTCCTGTGAATGAAGTCTCTGAGTGTGACATTCTTTCCAAGAAAACTTAAACCCAGAACTCAACTATTTATCATCCTATTCTTAACAGGCTTTAAAATCTTTTAAGTACTTTGTACTCTTGGATGTACTGACTGTATAATTGATAAGTATTCTACTCCTCTTATAACAGAGCATGAATTCTGCAGTAATCATTGGAGTTATATGTGGTTAAATTTGGACCATGATAGTCATATTTCCAGCATTGACTTGAGTTTAGTATGGAAAAAAACATATATATATGTATAGTCAAGGAGTCTAAGTGTGAAATTCAGTGCCAGAATAAGTTATTTTTATTGAAGTTTCTGCAGGTGAGCTACTCCCCTGTGTAGTCAATGGAGTATACAAAGTGATTCACCCTGTCTGAAGAAGACATCCACTGGTTGGTCAAAGAATGGTTCAATGCTTCATTAAATGTAATAGAAGGTTAGCCGCCAAGCTCTTTTGAAGATATCTATTGTAGGTGTTTTATTCTTCAAGTAAGTCCAACTCACAGTTTTTAAACTTATGACAATAACTTTACTGTGAGTAGGAAAATTACAGTTTGGTTTTCTAGCTCTTCATATTTCAATGAATGAAAGCAAATACAAAGCAGTAGTAGCCATAATGTAAGCCATTACTTTTATAGCTCTTTTGTTTCATGCACCTTCTGGCAATTTTCAGATGCTCAGATTTTTAAACAGCCTCCCCACAGATGTATTCTGTCATTTGAGATGCAGTTTTGGAAAAAAAAATGGAAAAAAACAACAATAAATGCATTAGAAAATATGGGTTATCTCCTGACCTACCAGATAACATGCTCAACCCTTCTGAAAATGTGTGAAGTTCAAGGATTGGCCTTAAAATGCAAGAAAAAGTTAGTGTTGTAGAAAAAATTTACTACTTGACAGTTCTTATTATATAGTTAAGCATAATTAACTAAATGTGAACTGGCCTGTGGAATCTATGGTTTTTTTCCAGTGATTAGAGATGACAGGATGTTATCTCCAACTGTGAGATGGAAGGTAATTCAGTTTTCACAGAACTTTTATGTGATGCTGATTGAATTAATATTTAAGATATGTGTCATGTCTTGTGTAAGGCATTATATGCTCACTGCTTTTATTTATGACTAAGATGTTTTACTACCTCCTAAGCATTCAGAGATGTAGTAGGTCCAGAGATCTAGTTGCAGTGAATAGTGGAAAATACAGTCTCCAGTCACTGAGATTTTGGTATTATTTTTTTATATTTTCTTTAGTGTTTTGTGGAGAACACTGTCTTTAAACTATAAACATAAACCATAAAAATGTTTTACCATCATAAAAAAACATGGTATCATGTAGATCAATTTGGAAATATATGATGAAAGATGGACTTTATGAGACTATCTGTAAATGGAGAGGAATGAAGGTTCAAAATGAGCATTTTGCTGACAAATGCAGCAGGCAAATAACCGTTTTATTGTTTCATGAAATTGTTACGGTTCTGAAATTTGAGATAGCATACAGAAGGAGGGAATCATTGTTAACATGCTAGTTTCATTTCTTAAGATGGAAATCCTGCTTTAACTCTCCTCTCCACTTAGTTTATTTCTCAGATGTTCATTAAGAACAACCAAATGTCTTCTGTCATCTCCAGGGTGACTGCAGTGAAGATAAAGATTTGGGGAGATATCAATTCTCCCTAATTCAAATACCAGCATTTACAGACAGAATCTACCTATTACTTCAGATTCTGAACTTTAATTGCAGGCTATTTTTTATTTTTCATGTTTTTAGATGTTTATTTATGAAACTATTAGACATTATTTATTTATTGGTAGTTTAACCTATGCACATTATTGAGATTCCAATTAGAAGTCTTTTTTTCAGTTGCTGACACTTCAAAACATTTACATGCTGCTAACATGACTGGGTCAGACCTATAAAACAGAAGGTATTTTAATATGTACCCCAAGAGAGTTCCACTGAAAACTTAACAGACCACAGAGAAATCTTCCTTGCGGCTGTCTTAGCTTTGGAAGCATTTTAAGTCTTTAAAGACATTTTTCATGGCAGTCTTGCCTTTCCCTTGTTGTGAAATCACATCAGTTTTCTAAATGGAGTAAGTCAAAATGTATTTGCCTGTAATATTCCATATAACTGTGGTGAGTAAAAACCACATTTTTCAGAATTCTTCACAGAAAGCCTAACTGCCTGCATCTCATGGCCTGCAGGGGATTTGTCTGTCCTCAGTTGGGCATGTGGGGCAGGACTCTTCTTGTGCACCATTACTTTTCTCTCTCCTGGGAGTCCCAGTGGACTCTGTGAGAGAAACAAATAAGGGCTCAGCAAGGCTATCACTGTTGGTTTTCACTGGTAGACTGATTAGCATTGATGTATTGATACACTTTCATGTAGGTCACAGTAGAGAATGAAAATCATATGGTAGATTGGTGTTTGAGGGGATTTTGCTCTAGCGGTGAGATTGGCACAGACCAAATCAAGTTTCTCACCTATTTCATAACATTAATCAATAAGAATGTGTGCCAGGAAGGTGAGCTGCTTGACTTGTTTCAACTTGGATAACAGACTAATGCAAGTCATAGCAGGCAGAGCCTCGTGCGATTGGATGGCAAGTGCAGCATCTTCAGAAATAAAAGAGGCATTGGCAGGTTAGTAGACCTTGAAGCAAGGACTACAGTCAGGATGTAGCAGGAAATATCAGCATCCAAACTGTCTTTTTTGAGTTTTGGAACAAAGATATTCAATGTTTTCTGAAAAGGAACAGTTCTGTTTCTGGCACTGCATTCCTGTTGGGAGCATTTAATTACAGTTTGAACACTTATTCAGCACTTTTGAGAGTGGTTTTCTTTATCTTTGTGTTTGATTCTTAGGAAGCAAGGAATACCTTGCTTCATATTTGGTTTTATTTCTTAAAATTCTGAAATGTTCCTGTCCTTTTGATAGAGGAGGGAGACCACCATTTTACACTGTCTCAAGTTGATCATGTAAAAGAATGACTCACTAGATACCAAATTTTAAAAAGTGACTCATGCTTTTATTTATAAGGGGTAGGTGGGAGGATATGAGAACTCCTCAAGTCCCCTTAGACTTTAGGAAACCCACAGTGAAAACAAATTTTAGTCTTCTGATCTGGGCAAATACTGGCATTGTCCATTTTCCCCCAGAACCTCATTAAACTTCCATTCTTACTGCATGTTTTGTTAATCTAGGGGAAAAAGGAGGAAAAGATGAGAAACTATCAAGTAGTAGAAGTGGAATGGGGAAAAGGAATGTTTTGCAATCATTGGGCACCCCTTTTGCAGACTGTCTTGGAAACGATTCCTCCGATGAAGAGCTGAATTCCAAGCCATCTGTGAATCCTCGAAGTTGCACACCCACAGGGAAAAATGGGTATAATTTGCTTCTATAGCTGCTCATGGGATCTGCCAAACTTTTTCTCCCCTCTTTCAGTTGCTTCTCTTCTCTATCTACATCCATCTTCATCCTTATTTTCTCTGAATTTTTGACCAGCAAGAAGAGGAAAGAAGCACCATCTGTTCTTAAAATGCTCTAAGTTTGGCTTCTTCTGCTGTTAATCAGCAGCAAATCAGACTAAAGCACAGCATTTGGTATCCCTCAATTATAATGTATCTAATGGCAAATGTGAGCAAGCCTAACTGTATCAGTGTTTTGTTTCTAAACTAAGTATAGCATGACTACTGTGGGGTTGTTATTTAATTACTTTGCAAATATATCAGCCAATCCAGATCCACCCCCCCACCCTGCCCCAAGGATATTATTAATTGTAATTAATCTATATCTGAATATTTTTTATTCTTCCTGGTATTTCATTTTAAGTATTTATCTAAACGTTATTTACATAGTATCAAGAACTTCTTCCGCCAAAGAGTAGTATTACATGTTATATCGCAGCAAGTAGAAATCATTGTAAAAACTGTGCAAATTCATTTCTTTCCTTTGTGTCTATCTGACAGCCTGGTCTAAAGTAATATGCAAAAGATTTCACACTGTCTAATTATAAAAAATATGTTTTTTTGTAAGACAACATTGTGATTAAAACTCCACCTGGCAAATTAAAGCAATAAACATGTTGGTGGATTTTATCTTCTAACCATAGGGAGTTCATAACTCATCAGTGACCGTAGGACATTAGATGCAAATGAGTCAAAATCATTTTGTAGTGTACAGGGCTTTATCAAGAAATCTGATGAAAATCACTATTTGAATCCAAGTAGTCTGTTGAGTTTCATGCTATGATATTTGAAGACTGAAAATGCATGTATATGAAATAGGAGCAAATTTTCACCACCCTCTTACCAAAATGGAGGAGTAAATCTTAGCAGTGTTTGTCATGACTCAATCTTAATTTCTGATCCTCTGCTTTTACTGCTACAGTACTATCTTTTTTCAAGCCAATACAAATAAAATGCCTGGTTTCTGATGATATGACAAACTACAGAGAAGGCCCATTATTCTGCCTTCTTTCAATGAGCAGTAGCCGAAGGAGGAATTTCGCCCTAAGTGTTCTTTAACTGGAACCTCCAGATGGTCTTGTGTTACAGTGCTGCATCCGACACACTGACAAATAGACTGTTGGGGAAGATTTTTCCTGTAATATACACTGTGAAACTAAACCTCTATTTGTTGATATACATTGTTTGAAGTGTGCAGTTTGCCATGAGACATCGTGAGAAGGTAAAGCATTTTTGCCTCTGTAGGAATGCAATACATGAAGAAAAACTGACATGTTGTCCCATATACTGAGTTGACAAATGAGGTCATGTGCCAGTGAAGTAAACATGCAGAATTCAAATCAAAAGTATTTGTCTTGTACAGGGTGAAATTTGCCTCTGTATAGCTGGTCGATAGGTTTTATTATGCATCAGGTCCGACCAGATGTAGTTAGGCTTTCTTGACCAAAAACTTCAGCCCATTGACTTCTGGTCATCTACCACTAAACTAAGAGAACAGACCTGGCGACTTCCATAAACATTCAATAGCAAGAGAGGAACAGCCCAAAGGACAATCCCTTAGCTGTATTGTAGACATGATATTCAGATCTTAAGTGGGTTGAAGGGTACTGCAACACCATTCCTCTTTCATTAGGCTTGTAAATTAGAAGCATAAGTAAACTGGAGGAATCAAGGTCTTAATCTGTTAGTGTTGCATCAGTTGGCTGTATCTTTTGGTAGAATTTCACCTGAAACAATTTATTTTCCCATAATTTGCTACTGCTGTTGATTTTGACTACAGTAGTCGTCATGTTACTGATGCATGTTACTGACTAATGAGCTCTAACAAATCACATACTTTTTATCTTGTTTTTGTTAGTTTAAAATGAGTCTTATCACAGTGTAATGAGTATGGGACTGAATTTAAACTCACAGAGCTTAAGGTTCTATTTGTTGACAAATAATTTGGATTTCAAACTACTTCATTCATAATCCATTTGTATGTTGCTGGTGCCCTGTAGGAGAAGATCATTTATTAGTAATAAGTATATATTTGTTTTATGTGTGTAATATTAATCCAAAAACATTTTTTTCTCAGAAATGCAAAATAAAAGATATCAGAAAAAGCAGTCTTTTGCTACCCCATCTGCCATTCTGTATGAGAAAGGTATTTATTAAATTTTCAAGGTTAAGAATACACAGATACACACTAGATGTAGCCAAACAGAAAGCACCTACAGATAAGCAAATAGCCATTAGCCTGTTTTTCCCAGGAAGTAGTTCTCATCCTTCCTCTTACTTGTTACACAAGTATAAGAAATGCATGCCATAATTTCTCATGGTATTTTTTAATTACGTTTTAATTACATTTGATTAACTGGTTTCAGAAGTTCTGAGTTTATTGTCCTGAATAGTTTTCAGGGAAATCCTGCAGTTACCCAAATTAGTTCACAAGGCTGAGAACCTAACTGAATATTTTATTTTAGATTCTCTATATGAACCAGAAAAGGACATCTATAAATAGGTAACTCATGTGTCTGTGGATGCATAAGATGAACTGCAACATGCTCATTACAGGTTTTATTAAGACTTCAGAGTATCAGTCCTTTCCACATTACTTTTGCCTTTTCTCCTTTTCCCCTGCCCCAGCCTGCTTAATTAATAATTAATTACTGCAGACGGGTTCTGCTAGTCTGGTACTCAATGGTTTGGATGCCAGTTACAGTGAGTACATGTATAGGTTAAAAGCAAGTAACTTAGCGAGGTCTATTGGGCTGTACCTACAAAGCCAGTCAAGTCAGCAACCACTCTGACTGTGCAATTTTGACCTGTATGACTATTTTATTTCTAAAAAAAACAGGCAAGAAGGTGACAGTATATGAGGTGAGCAAATGTGATTTGCATATAATGGTGTCACTATTCTTGTATTAGTATGCAGTTCCCTCAGAAAAATGGAAAGTTACTGGTGGGGCTGATAGCACCATCCTTTTAGAAGTCACCTGGGCCACATGTCAGTTGTTTATCATTCTGACTGTGTGAGCTGAAATATTAGAGACTGGTAATGTCTTCAAGTGGACTTTTTTTGTACAATTCATATCAATTCAGTTCATTTAATTTCAAGAAAGAGGCTTGGATCATAAATCCTTTTAAAAGTCTGAAACCTCACAGCTTTGGAACAAGATAATGGACATTATGGGATGGTGAGAGATGTCTGTGTTAGAGAGGAACCTTTTGCTGTTTTTGTAAAATTCCATCCAAATTTGGCCAAGTGGCAAAATCTTAGTTTGTATAAATTCAACAGCAGTTTCTGGACTCCACCTAGCTCATCTTTCCCTGAATACTGGCCCAGTCATCTAAAATAAGAGCTCTTAGTCTGTCCTGTGATCTCAGTGATGCTCTGTTTGGTTGGAAAAAGCAGCACTGAACACATCATTAAAGGCTAAAGTATTTTGTAAAATTAGGTGTTAGGCATATTGATTTGGTTACCCAGTGTTGGAAGAAGTCTTATACTTTGATAACTCTTTTCTGTCCAGTTGGAAATGCATCAAATCCTAACCTCATTGAATGGGTTCAGAGGAAAAAAAATTAAGACTTTTCAAACACTCCAGTACTGTAGTGATAATCACTCTAAAAATCCTGCAGGGAATGACTAATTGTGCCTTCAGAGTGGGTCTGAATAGTATGCAATAAATAAGACCCTATATTAAGCAATTTAAGAGAAAGAAAGTCATGGATAGTCATTTAATGAGTAAAGCGTTCATTGAATATAGCAGGGTCTTGGGGAAAAAAAATGAGCAGTCATAATGTGGAGGTACAAGAGAATATATTTAATATTACCCTCTCCTGGCTCTGGGGGGCATGGCTTTTAACTTTAATAAAATTTAATGTTGTTTTTATGTCTGTAATATACTGTAATGCCTTTAAGATTGTATTATATTTCCTCAAATTTAATACAATGCATAACATTGTATTAAAAATAGATTGCAAATGTATACTAGCATAGATAAAAGTGTGTGAACATACACAATAAAAATTTTAAAATGTATTTGGGAATATCCAGGTATTGTGATTAATGTTGCTAAATATTTTAAAAACCTTATCAAGCTTCTACTTTTAATCTCTACTGATGAGTTATCGAAAGAAAGTTAATATGTAAGGACAGATTTTTCCATATTTATCTATGCTGGTTTGGTTTTTTTTTAGATATGAATATCTGAATATTTACATGCTATTTGAATTACTTTTATTAGATTTTGGCCAACATCAAAAGACAGGTTAAAAGACACTGATTCATTATGATAATTCCTGTATTCCTACAAAAGTTTTATTAAGGAGAACTGAAAAATCATCTTTCCTTGAAAATTATTTGTTTGCGTATTGTTTTGCTTCAGACTCCATGACAGAAACTCTTGTGCAAATACAGCTTTTTCCAAGCGAGAAAATTTCTCAAGGACTTCTACAGTTTTGATTTAAGTGTTGAGCTATCTGCAGGAAGGAGAAAAGTGTTTACAGAGTTAAAATGTACCTAAGAGCATCAGTCCTGTATTCTGCTAGCATTTCATCATCTGATTATCCAATATGCACTGTATCTTTAATGCTTGCCTTTTAATCCACTTATAGCTATTCTATACAGGAAATGGGAACACTGGAACATTAAGGTTTAAGAAATTAGGAAAACACACGATGCCTGGAGAGCTTAGAAAGCAATAAAAATGAATTCTGGAAAAAAATAATTGTATCGTAAAAACAGGTCATTTCTTTTAATCTGTCGTTACAACTAGGAAAAGATTAATTCAGTGTTCAGAACATCAGCCAAAGTGTTCATATTCACAGAGAACATGAAAGGAAAATAGTTATAATTATGTGTAATATAATTAGGAGTGTTGTGAATAATAAATCAGACAAAATGCAATAATGCTAATATGGACTATGTATGTACATGTACACACACATGCACACACAAGTTATTTTGATCCTTTAGGGGTGCAAATATACAAATCTTACGTGTCTCAGAGGAGGAAAAGACTCCCGAGTGCTGTTGACCTGTCCAGATAAATTTCAGCCTGTAAACTGTTGTACATTAGTATCTGCCTGCCTGGATTAACATAATTGGAAAATGATCTAAAACATTTTCTCTGCTAAATTAGCATTATAAAGACTTGAATTCTACTGAGATGTTACTTTCTAGAAATGAAACAATCTTTGAATTTGGCAAAAAATAGTGATTACTGCAGTGATTTGTGGATAGAATGGAAAGAATGGCTCCACTCTAATATACATACATTTTAGACAACAAGTATAATGTATTTTTCACAGTAATGAAACGGAGCATTATCATGTAAAATCATTGATAAATTCAGACTGTTTTGAGACTTCCTGAAGTAACACCTCAGCTTTGCTTTTTGGGTTTGTTGTTAGTTTCTTTTCCTGCTCATTAACACTATCTTTTTTTTTTTTTCCATTCTGGAGTTAATCTTAAAAAACAAAACCTTCATTATTTAAAAAGGAACAATGGGATAAAATACATGTTCATACCAGGAAAGTATTGAGATCAAAATGTTTGAAGAGGGGGAACTGAGATGTCCCACCACACCCCTGCATGAAGACACAGACATTCAGGAGGTGGAAAAGATATTCATATCATCCTCTTCAGGCACCTCAGATAACCTGATATTAGGTGTAGTCACTAAAGAGAGGCACATGCTTCAGGATGGGGATTCAAAGCATCTAAATTAAAAGTTGCAATTATGCTGCTGCTTAGAATGCACCTACCTGCCTTGGTTGATTTTATAGGGTGCTTAAGCCCTAAACCAAGGCTGCTAAAGTAAATGCTTAGATTTAGGTGGGGTGGCCTGCATTTAGGTTAGGTGCCATTATGCCTTATGTAAATGGTATGCACACAGTGCAGTGTGCGTGTATTTGTATATTTGAAGTTTGTCTTAAAGAATCATATTCCTGGTCTTCTTCATTTCCTGAGGCAACAGATTTGAATTTAGTGTGTTGGGGGTGGAAGGAAAAAGCTTTGAGCAGGATAGGAGACAGCATGTTCTTTTTGTTTTGACTGCCCTGCAAGCTTCACAAGGACTAAGCCTGATCACTTCCTAAAATTTTCATTTGTCTCAGGAAGAGACTGAGCCCTGGAAAGCTGCTGTGCCACAGTGTGCACTTGCAGCTCTCCTTGCATCTTCTAGTGAAAATAAGAATGCAGGATGGATATGTCCTAACTTTTTTCCCCACAAGACAGTGCAGTAGAACAGAAGGAGAAGCGGAAGGGTGGTAGCAAGTCCTATAGATATGATGAATATATCTTTCTCCCCACTGGGAACGGATCTTGTCCACACACCAAATCTGTGTTCATTCATCTGGTAGCTGAAGGACTGTCCTTCCCTTCTACAAGTTAAGGGAAAACCACTTGAACCCCTCCACTTCAGCCTGAAGTGCTCATTCTCAGAAATTGTATACCAAGAATATACCACAGAAGAAAGTTTCTCCCTTTCTCAGTGTGTAACAGCTTCAAGACGTAGGGTGCTCCTCAAACGATGAATGCGCTTATGAGAAGAGTGAGCTTTTCTTGCTCACTTTGTCTCCTCTATCAAACAATAATGACTGAAAAGGAGTCTTTCCGCTCCAGATGTTTTCATTTCCCCATAATCCCAGCTCTTGCCTCTCTGTTTCCCATGGATAAACTGAGGCAAAAGGGAGGGAGACAGTTTCCTCAAGAGCATTTGGAACTGGGAGAGCCAGAGCCAGCCATTAGCTTTTTGATTGCCCTTATCGTTTTCCTTTTTGACCTTATAGAATGCCTTCCTTTTTCCATTGCTTTTGCCCTTCAAAGTTCTTGTCCTTTTTTGCTTGTCACATCATTTGGCTTTTGCTCCCTTCCTATATTTCTCTCTCTAGCCTTTCTTTCTACATCGACAATTATAGCTAGGAGCTAAGGTTACAAACCATGCCAAGTAACCCAGTTGACTCTGAAACTTCTCTGACAGAAACCAGTTTTTTTTAAAAGCCAGGGCTGACTGTAGTGAAGTCTCATGCTCCTGAGTATATTTTCCACCGTTTTTGTTTAGCTATTTTGGCTCGCTATGAGGTAGTATCGGTTTCCTGTGTGCTCCAATGATTCTGAGCTACAGCAATGAAAAGAAAAAGTAAAAGGGGTTTTGCATCCTGCCTGTCTTTTTAGAGTCCATAGGTTTACATAGTAGATGGGGAAGAGCTAAGAGCTTTCTTTACATTCACTAATCATAACCAAACCAAAGCTGCTTTCATTCCAAGTCCTTGTTCCAAATCTTTTTGAAGGTGATCTGTAGCTAGAATTTTTCCCAATATACCTTTTGAGTAGGTAAGGTCTTTGAGGCTTCTGAATTTAGCAAAGGTTGTAGTTCAAAGTGGCAGTTTTGCAGCTACTGGCTGTATTTCTCTGTGTTCTGTGGGTGAGCATTCTTCTTCCAACGTATTGACACTTTTACTCCAGATCCTTTCTGTTTCCCATCTAAAACATAAAGAGAGCACAGATCAGTGGCAGTCAGGGGAAGTCCATGCAGGTCACATGAGATCTCATTCCCCCAATTTACAGTTCATGCTTCATACGGCGATATCCTCATTCATATAATTAACTCCCCCCTCCCCACTTTTGAGAGATAGCACTTTAGTGTATGTTAGATCCATCAAATGCTGTTTCATGATTTGTCAAGTAGGGGAATGCATATTAAGTTGGACAAGAATTAATGGGTTTAGGGTTCAGGGTGTGGAAAAGCTGGTGGATCTGGCAAGGGATTTACCTAGGGAGAGTCAGGTGGATTGGCAGTAAGTAGAAACATATTTTATTTTTTGGCAGGAAAGCTCTTGTGCTCAGGGAATATCATATGTCTTGTTGACTGAGATAGAAAATTTTGGAGAGAGCCTCTTGTAAAATTTCTGGAATTATATCATGCCCTTTGTCAAGATGTAAATATTTCAGGATAGCAAAGTCATCTGGAGAACTTTCAGGAAAAGAAAGGAGGGATTTTTTGACAATGATGCTTCTCTCATTCAGAAGAAAATATTTCCTTGTTCCCTTTTATATAAGCATTGAGATTCTTCTACACAATGGGATGCTTTAAACCACAAAACAAAATGTTGCCTAAGAAAGAAAAAAGCCTGAATCATTAATCCCAAGGCAAAAGAAAAAAAAGTATTTGGCTTTGTGAAGTAGCCATTGCTTTCTCCTGTTGTCTTCACATTTTATTTCTGTCTTTAATAATGAATGAGGTCACTAAATACCAACCATGTCTATTTAGTCTGTTCTTTTTCCACTTATTTTCATTTAGAAACAAGGTTTGAAGGAACTTTTTAACCATGATGTTAAAGCAGAAAGCATGGATGTGAAACCTTAATACAATGTAGTTTTGGACAGCATTTTGGTTCTAAGTAATAATTAGTGTAATATAAGGCGTTAGTATAAACTTTTCTGAGAGGACTATCAAACACTAAAAGTATGTTAAAAACAGATTTTTTTTGCTTTTCATTTGACATCTGTAATAGAGAAACAAAATATTTTAAATCCTGCTTTGTTTACTTTACTTTTTTCATATTTTTGAAGTGGCTACTTTTCTTAGTACGCTTACTATTTATTTGGCATTTCCTAACTCACCATTTGATTAATCTACGGGTCATAACATTAACACTTTTGTTATTTAATATAGTTGTGTTTAACTTCTACAGAAAAGTTGGCTGGAATCAGCTGGGGCTGTCCTTCCACTCCAAACTGGGTCATCTCTTTCCTATCTGCCTGGGTTCCAGTGGGTGGGCCTGACTGCTCTTAAATACCAGCAATGGACTATTTAGCCTGTACTTACTAGAGGATCTTGGATATTTTACAGTGATACAATAACAAAATTATTTGTCCTTGGTTACTGAATATAGGAATTGTATGTGGATAGATAGCTGGATAGATGTATGAAATACCACATATCTGCATAATGTGTAGTTCCTATTGGGTATGCGTAGAATACTTTTTTTCTATGCCCCCAAAATGGCCGAGATCCCCTGATAAATATAGTCCAAATATCTCCTCACTGAAAATATGTAGCTACAATTGTATATGTATGCCTTTATTTATGAGTAGTTGTGGATGTATTGCTTCAGCTTTGAATTCTACTTTGCACATACTAGTTTTAAAATACCTTTTTATTTGCTCCTGAATACTGAATGTAGGTTTGGGATATGGTCTTTAAAAGCTCACTTTTTCTCAGGTGGCATTACAAGCAAATGAGAAAACATAAGCAGCTTCTGGAGGCAAGCCCTAAAAATGTTGATATAGTGACTACAGCTGGTCAGGAATGCTCAGACTACCTTTTCTATACAAAAATGTTGTTTCCTTGCAAAACTGAAGTCTCTGAAAGCTCTCTATGATTTTTACTTTAGTTTTGCCCCAGGCTGGAAGTGAAATTAAGAAAAAATTCCTAGTCAGGCAGCAATAAAATAGAAGGATAAAATCAACATTGTTTCTCTTCAGACAAAATTTTCTTTGAAATATTTTCTTAGGAAAGGTCCCTTTTTTTGATAAAACCTTTTTCTTTTCTTTTCTTTTCTTTTCTTTTCTTTTCTTTTCTTTTCTTTTCTTTTCTTCTTTGAAGGAAGAATTGATTTCCATTTTCTAGCCATATCTGACAATAAAAGATGTGAAATATAATTTCTCCGTGCCTGCTGTGCTGCAGTCATGTTTCTTCCTGATTACAATGCTTTCCATTCCTCCAATGCAATAAAATGCTGCATAGTCAACTTTGTTTTGTTCAAAGAGAACACAGCTCTGTGAAACCATTAGACACATAAACTTCATGAAATTAATTGGAGATTCAGCTTTCTTCAGAGACTGTTAAACAGAGAAAAGATTGTACACAGTGAAATTGTTCTAACTCTTTCATAGAAAAATTGCTTCTTAAAGTGGTCAAATTTTAAATTACAAACAAGCAACTTATTATTATGTGAAATGCACAAACATGAATCTTGTAAGTGATAAATTCTGAACCGTAAAGGTTTCTTTTTAATGTTCCTACATCAACACATAATTTTTCTTTCTTTTTTTTTTTTTTTTTTTAAAGAATAGCTTCAGCTGCTGAAACCAAAGGCTTTTATTACAGCACAGTTTTTATGCACAACTTCTGTCTTTCATCAATGCCATGGAGATTTCATGAAATATTCTTGCAACTTAAAAAGACTATATGGAGTGAAATGTTCTGCAAGAAGTGAACTGAAAGAACATTGTACTGGGAGTTTCCCTGCATCTCTTCCCCTTTATCCATTCCTATGTAGAAAGTACAATTTCCACAGATTTCCCAGTGTGCAAGATGAAAGGTCCTGAACTTATAATGCTGATTTAAATTTAGGGTTATTCTTGGTTTTGTTGAAAGAAAGAAAAAAAAAATCAATATGTATTTGCAGAAGTACAGCTGATAAAGAGAGACTGGCTTTTCATGAATTAAGTACAGGTTAGTTGGCTAATGTAGCTAGCTCATCTGCCTAGGTTATGCAATCAGTGGGAGAGGTGAGTCAGAGTAAAAATTTAAGGTTTACAACATTTGATCTGTTTCAGAATTCCTAGAATAGACCTTATTCAATGATGCAAATATTCTGTCCTGCAATAGCTTTGAGTGTTGTATTTCATTGATTAAAAAAAAAAAAAAAAGTTTGTAGAGAAAAACCTGGTTAACTGTTAAAGTTTTGGTGTCTTGAAAACCTAAATGAGTTTATTAAAAAATAATTCTAATTCTTTTAGCTTTGTTATATCTCTTATAATCAAGGCTTAACCTAAAAATGCCTCTCTCCTTGTTATGATTCTGTTAAAATAATTAAATATCAATATTTATGGAATGATACAATGTTTAAAGATGTATGGCTTTGTTGAATGAAAATTGTCATATATAACACTAATTTCTCAAAATAAAAACGTTTGAAAACTATGTTTGAATGTTTTATGATTACGCTGCTATTCCTTACAGGTAGTACAGGAACACATGGCTCTCTGGGGAAATGCTGAGCTAGCCTGATGGTTCCTCTCTAACACATCTTTACAACCATCTGTTTTCAGATAAATAATTCTTTTCATTTCTGAATTTTGGAAAGGGGGTAAAAATGAGTCTGAAAAACAGAATAGTAGTTTATCTTTTACATGTTATTACAAGTGCCTTTGTGACACAGGCTTAGAGTGATACCTTTTTCTGAATCCAAGTGTTGAGTAGAAGGCTGGGGAAAGAATGTCAGGTGTAGTAAATAGTATAAAGGCTGCTTTTAATTGCATACTGAAAGAAGTGAAAATATGGTTTAAATCAAGACTGACCCTGCTACTCTGTGTTGAGACTATTCCTTCATGACACATTTCTTCTGCATCACCTTTTACTGTCTTGATCTGATTCTGCAAGACCTTGTACACATGAGTAGCCTTATTGAACATGACAGGGCTTCTGGAAGAGTTTGCAGAATTGGATCTGATACGTGTCACAGCTCCACAACACGGCAGTGAAACCAGTTGAGTGTCAAGGGACATCTGTAGTTGAGACCTTAAACCTTTCTTCCAGGTCCCAGTATATTGCCTTCTTTCTTGTCACCATCATGAACATCTCATAAACTAGAAACTCTGCTCACCTCTCCCATCTTTCTTCTAGGGAATAAAGAATAGAAGAAAAAATACACTATGTATGATCCCAGACATTACATATGCAGCAAAAACAGAAATAAAAGTAACTGTACTTTTTGTCTATTTAGTTGGCTAAACTGCATCCGGAATTCTGAACAGTTTTATCTCAAGGAGTTTCAAAAGTGGCCATCACATAACCTTTTAGCAGTGCATGCTTAGTGACTAAGTTCATGGTAATACACAGTACCAGGACTTGTTTGGGGTTTGGGTAATAAAGATTAAAGATAACACCACAGTGTAATTGTTACAGCACTTTAAAGCTACTATAAATAGAAGAAGTCAATACTGGGATAGCTTCATACATTATTAATATGAACAGAATTAGCCCCTACCCAGCAACCGGATCTGTGAGATCAGGGCTGTGCACTTCTCAAGAGCCTCACTGAAAGGCTCCAAGGGGTCTAATATTAAAGAAATGAAAAAAAAAAAAATCAAGAAAGCAGCTGACTGTTGGGGGAGTAGGGGTTAAAGAATGGAATGAATTCAAGAGATTTGAGTTATGATGGCTGTAAAATACTGAATTGTTTTCTGAGATTGGTGTCAGTTTGGTATTTGTTTAATCTCATACTGAATAAAAACTTCCACTAGAATACACAAGGGAAGAAAGATATTACGTATAATAGCACAGATAATGTTTCAGAAGAGATGTTTAATTTTCCAGATTGACTAATGCAATGGAATGAGAAAAAAAAATTAATATGTATTTGGGAATGATTTCTTTTTCATGTAGTAATATGTTTAAAATACTTTAGAAGAGGTAAACTGCATTTTGGTCTGATGCTATGCTTATTTCCTTTTTCTGTGTCAATGAAAACACCAGTTTGAAATCTTTCTGTACTCTATATGTGATAGTGATTTTGCTGTAACAACAATGCAGGAGTAAATGTACCTGTATTCATATTGCCAGGGTACTTTTTTCTCTCTTTTTTCACCCAGCATGTTGCTGCAACATCAGTAATTTTACAGCAGTTAGTTGAGACCATGTCTAACATCCCATTTACCAGGTCACGAACTGGACTTTGTTATGCTGGGATCAAGCTATTAACTAACAACACAGTTAAGAGTTGTGAAATACAAATAATGTTATGGAGAGTTTTTGTTTAAACAGATCTGTACTTTAAGAGTACAGTGTTGCTGTACTACAAGCTTTTTCTGCATAGCACTAACTTGAGGGCAGATACAACTTTCTTCCAAGGAGTGAACCTTTCCACTTTTTCTCCATGAGATGGTGAAGTCGGTGTGGGCGATACTGACAGACAAACAAATGCACAAATGTAAAAAAATATTAGGGGGATGTTGTTAAATCAATTCAGCCATACTTTTGGGAGGCAGTTAAAGATTAAGCTTGTACACAACACAGCTTTCTCCTGCTATACATGCTGAGAAGTGTTTTATATTATTGTTTTGTACTGTTACTCATCAACATAGCATTTGTACACCCTCCTTGAAAACACAGTGTTTGTGGACTTTCTAGAGACTTAATATGTCCCCTAATTTTGGGTGAGAGCCATACCTGGATGAGTTGTTTTTTTTTTTAATCCCTTTCCTGGATATTTTAAAGAATGTTGATATTGATCATGTCACTGTCTTCTCATACCCCTCCCACGTTTCCTTTCTGTATATGGTCAGCAACCCAAAACTTAAGGTACATCTTTGTCAGAAAAAACTAATGGTCTTAGCTTATATAACCTAATACGAAAGTGAAATCTTAGGGTACATCTTCTCTGGGAAAAAATAATGGTCTTAACTTATATAACTACTACAAAAGTGAAATCTCTATCACATTTAGTAATTTGTAGTTTCCACAGTCATTCAATGATCAGTGATGAAAGGTTGCAGAAAAATTACAATTTTTAATTTTCTAAAAAACTCTTCATCTAGATTCCATTCACAAAGACAGGTCTCATTTGTGCTGTGGTCATTAGAGGCACTGCCTTTGGTATAGTTTGAACATTGCTGACTGGAAGCAGTAATTCTAGGGCAGTAGCTTAGAAAAAAGGGGAAAAAAAGCTGAAATATATAACTATATGAATGGTTCGTGTGCTTATTGTATGCAGAACTTGATTTTTAATAGTGGGAGAGTGGAGTCAGTTTATGATAAGTGGACAGGTGAGAATGGTAATAATGTTTTCCTGCACTTTACTAACTTCCATTCATAATATGAATATAAAATTCTCCATCATCATCTTGGCTGTTGGTTTACATGAAGGAGGATGGAGGAAGTATTTTGTATGAGATGCAGTGCAGACAGTTCTCCCTAGATTTAAGCTTTTTTTACCCCTTTCAGTGTTTTTCTTTTTATAAGATTCTCTTCTTTCCAATTGCTGCCATCATTTCAGTCATTTATTTCCACTCTTCTTCTCTTACATGTCTCTCCTAGAACACAAAATCATGCTTTTTAAAATTTCTTGTGACTTGTTGTGATCCAGTAATGTATTTTATTCTCCTTTCTCTTCCCTCCTCCAGAAAATTATAGCATTCACGTATCCATTCTGTTGCTGGAACCCTGTGGATACTAATTTTCACACCAGTTTTGGAGAGAAAAAATAAATAAATAAAACTTACAAGCCAATGAAAACCCTTTTTTCCATGCATGTTAAGAAAGCATATCTTTTATTTCCTGACAGCACTATTCATGAAATTGTAGAATAATTTAAGCCTATTCCTACAATGGTGGTTTTGTAAATTTTGTGGTGTTTTGCTTTGTTCGCAATGAAATTCTATTGTTATGGAAACTTTTTGCAATTGTGCATGGAGACAGCAAATGCAGAAGTGAAGAAGTGGGTTGTCCAGCTACTTCACAAAGTCAGTTTGAATTAATTTGGAGTTCTGCATGAGCAGGATGGAAGCAAAGTGCTGAATTGCATTCATTTTCTTTACACATTGGCCATAAGCTTTAAAGCACTGTGTGTGCATATGGAACAAAAATAACACTTTGATATGGGAATGGCAATCTTTGCTCCAGTTAGTTACACAATGTACTGTATAAACAGCTTTTAAATATGCTGTTATAATATACAAGCGTCTAAATCTGCCTGTGATTTTCCTGTGAGACTCTCTGAGATATTCCTGTGAGAGGAAAGATGATAGACTGAAAGGTGCAGCCAAGCTGGAGAACCAGTTTTGCTAATTAATCTGGGTGATGGGAGAAGGGAGACCCATGGTCCTTCTGGTTAAGAGTAACCACTAACATACCCTCCTCAGCATCTTGACATCTTGGCAGCAGTAGATGCAATCATCTGAGCTTTCCAAGGACCTGGCAGAGCAGGCAGGAGACTTACGGACTTCTATGCCTGTAGTCAGTTCCCCTTACAGCCCTCAGTCAGTATTTGTTAGCACACCATATGCCATTATACAGTGCCGGTATCCAGGGTGGATTGGTCTTTCACACCATGCCAGTGCTTTTCTGGCTGGCATTTTTTGTTGAAATTTGACTTGCATTGCAAATGATATTAGCTTTCAATATATGGATGACTTGTTAAAATACTGCCCTCTTAATCAGCTGAGGAATAGTCTGTAATTGTCTATTACATAGCCTATATTTTTAGTATTGCAGGCTGATTCTCAAAGCTTAATTGTTATGAACACAGCTTGAAAAAGATACCATGTGCTTCTCACAGCTCTCATCGTGCACCTTAATACTTTCAGTGAAGGCCACTTAGGCCCGCTTGTTTGTGATACTCTGGGGTAATGAGGCCACCTATTAGGAAGTCAGTGTTCATTCCCCATTTCCTCATGCTATCAAGAGATTCTTGGGGAAACACACAAACAAACAAACAAACAAACAAAATAACCAAACGGTGCTGTGTAACTACAGACTATGCACCCCTAATTGCCTGAATATCTGAGAGATGTGATGAATATCTTACAAGAGACTGTTCCACCTGAGAGGACATTGTATCAAAATATATTTGGTATGGTGGTGCAGACCTCAGTTATGGTAATGTCAATGCAGGCCATCAACCAGTGCACATAAGCACAGTTACTTGTTAACCCTAAAAATGTACCAGTTATCATATCATTGGTTTGAGACAATTCTGAGTCAGAATGGTACTTAGTGTATACTTTGTAAGAATGACTATGTTGAAATACTGTTCACCATTATTGTTTTTTTTTATTATTTTTGCTGTTTCTGCATCTATTGTGATTCATGAGCACTTTCCAATGCTGCAGTCTTGCCATATTGTGTCTTATTATATTGTGTGCCAAGAGCAATAACATAAAACCTTTATTTTTCCTACATGCTCCATTTAATCTCTAAAAGCAGAACTTAGCTCATTGAAGTGTGTGTATATACCAGCATTACACCAGTTCCATCCTGGAACTGTAGCATCACTTGCTCATAAATTTCTAAGCCACAGCAGTGCACAAGTGAGGTGTACAGGTGAAAACCGTGAGAAGTTTAGTATCTAGTAAATTTAGCAGTCACTTTGTGCAACATTTGCAGTAAACTCCTTCCAGCTGATTATATATTAAAGCTTACATGCTCTAAAGAGATTTAGCCTTGTCTTGGCAACAGCTGAAAGAAGAGAGTATAAAGTGTGCAGAAGTTTATATTGCATTTCAGTAAGCTGATTCATTTCTTATCAGTTCTGGGCCAACGTGCATGGGGGAGGAGGGAAAGGGGAGGATGCACTTAGTTCTAAGAATATAAAATAAAAAAAAGTCAAACTATAAACATGGTATTTGAGTATAAATATAGACTGCCATATTTTCAATGACACTTACAGTAATTAGCACATTTTGAAAGTATATTATTTGCCTCCAGAAGGGGAAAATATGGCTTTACTGAAACTGCCTGTAAACAGTCTCAAGTGCAAGTTGACATGATTTTTCCAAATAAAAATTTCTAGAATAGACTAATGCCCAATAGCAGTTTACAGAGAAAAGCTAATGTTGATGCATACATAATATGCTTTCTACAAAGCTGAAAAAGCCAGTGAATAGAAGGCCCAGGATCTATCTCAATTAACTTTAGAAAGGAACAGTGTTACTACCTACAATGAGTAAAACTTTCTTTATAGTTAGCTGAGAGACGAAGATGCTTTGAAAGGATAATTCATTACATGCCAAAGTAGATACCTACTTTACAGGTAACTCAAATTCAACGAAATGCCACCCAACCTGAATGACCACAGTATCTATCTTTTTGCTCACTGCTAACATCTTCTGGTAACCCAGCTATAATGTTCTCCTTATGGCAGTTCAGCTTTTCAGCACTTTCTATACCAAACATAAAACTAATCTCTATTTCAACCACCCTTCCTCCTATGATCCAGTGTCAGTGGAAATTTAAGATAGTGATTTGAACGTGCTAGCAGGAAGGAGTTTGCAAAATGGGATACGAGGCATCTGGCATTCCTAACTATGCAGAATTAAAGGAAACATTTGTGCTTCACAGTACCTGTGGCTGTGGGAATATGTGGCTGAGGGATGGAAGAATGGAATGTACTTGTTAAATTATTTATTTTTTAATTTTCTTCCCCTTGTGTCACATCCGCTGTTTTAAATGATTATACTTTCTTATTTTCCTTCACTTTTAAAATGCTAAGTACTAGTTGCCACACTCATATAATCCCATATGCTTTGTGTTTGTGCTCTCCCAAGCATGCAAGGGTGCTGTTGGTAATGTCTGGCTGATAAACTTACCATTGCTCATCAAAGCAGTAGTCCATCTTCAGGGCACACTTGCATGTTATTCAGGCTTTCTTGTGAATGTCTTCAGCAAGTCAGCTAACAGCCCTGCTTGACAAAGAAAAAGCACTTTTCTATGTTCTTTCTCCCTTGTTTTGTTCATTGATGGTTAGTGTTGCAGGTGTAAAGAGGGCAGGAAGAATGGGAAACAGAAGCTATAAAAATATCAGAATAGAAAAGAAATGTGTCAGTTTTTCAAATATCATCAGGTTTGGGGTTAAAAATTAAAAACAGGTACTGTCTAATGAGTCCCTTTCTTTTAGGGTTTTCAGCCTTCCAGAAACAGTTGCCAATTTCCTAACTGTAGTTCAAACATTACCCAGCATTTTCATTCAGTAATAAAATGTGGTCCCAATAGCTGCATAAAGAAAAGCTCCCTGCCTTTTCCTAACGCCTGGATTATAGGAGCCAGCATTTCTTTAGTTCATGAGAAAGCTGTGAAGAAAAAAAAGGTACATGGGTCCCCTTCCTAGATGAAAAAGTTAGAGATTCCCATAAATTTCCCTTGTAAAAGAAACTTCCTGAGTGAGTTTTCTGTGAATCCATCAGAATCACTGAGGCCTTACCAATGAAATACATGAGTTTTCATTGATGAAGACCGAAGACATTATAAAATATAAAGTGAATGAGACCTAAATTCAGAAAATAACAAGTTTTATAGAAGATGACAAAAGTTACTAAAACCACATGAAAAATAAAAATGAAAGGAGGGTAAAATCTACCCAACAATCCTATTAATATAGGGAAATAAGTCGGGTAGAAGGGAAAGAGGCAAAGATTTCTCAAAGGAAGAAAAGGATGATTTCTCCAAAGAATATAGGCCATGATGGAAATCTCCTTCTCTCAAAAAGCCTTCACATACTCTCTTCTAAATTGCAACCCCTGTCCCCCCCTTTTTTTTCCCCAGTCAGGATCCATGTATTGTTCTGTATATTTATCAATATTACTCAAATGTCAGGGCAATGTGCGTGTGTGTATGTATGTATGTATGTATGTATGTGTATATATATATATATATATATATATTTGTTGTTGTTGTTGTTGTTTACTCAATATTCAGTCAGTTTTTTTATAAATCTAACGGTATGTGACATTATCAGGACAGCTAAAAAGAACAAAACTTCAGGATAAACTAAATATCATTCACTGTAAAACCACATATATAAGCTTAAAATAAGTTCAATATTTTATGTATTATGTGCTCTGCGCCAGGTGCATGTATTTTTACAGATGTAAAAGTACAGTTGTTCAACAGATGTAAAAACCTCACCTCAAAAATGGGGTTTTCAAAATACAATTTGTTGCCTCAATTGATCTTGATCACATGGGTCAAATATTCACTGCTTGTTGTCACTCTGGAGTGTGAGGAAGATAGCAGGGGAGCTACAGAAAGACGCTGGAAAGCAAGCATAAACAGAAAACTTAAAAATAGTTGAGGTGAAGCCTCCCTGTTCTTAAAGATGATGTACTGTGCTTTGTCTTATATAATACAAAGGACAGTGATTATAGCGAACTGGCTGTAAACACACAGACCAGTAACATTTTGTTCTTGTTTTGTTGTGAGATAAAGTGTGTTGTGGGCACTGAGGAGGCAAAAAAAGTACATTGGGGGAGACCTGCAGGAAGGAATGGTTGAGAGATGTGTTTCAGAGTTGCTAAAGAAAGTAAAAAATGATCAGAACCTTAAAAAAAGAAGAAGATGTGAAGAAAAGAGTGAGATGCACGGTGGGAGAAACCAAGACGGTGCACAGACAGTTAAGTTTCCTTCATCAGGAAAGAACTGGAAACAGTGACAGGTTTAGATGATTATTTAAATCTACCTGTTTTCCCCATGTTTTGATTCCTGACATTACTAAAGGGATTTCTTTTTCTCTTTGGGTAGAATCTGTAGGAATTAAAGTGTGTGTTCCATTTTTAGGATTTCTATAATTGGCACCACCCAGGAAACATGAAGCAGCAATAGAGTCCTTTGTGATACTAGCAATGCTGAAAGAAATAGATATTGAAAACAACTGATGAGACAGAAAATTAATTTTCATTTCCTCTTTAAATGGTAGGAAAAAAATGAAATGAATACTGGCTCTCACTCTAGGGGAAGGACCAAACTTAACTGAGAATTAATGTCAAAGTATTAAAGAATGGTAATACTGTAAAGGCTGCTGAGTACACATTCACATAGTGTCAAACATAGTCCCCTAAAATGCTGGCCTATCTACATAAAGAAATGTGACAAGCTGGGTAGAAGTTCTGCACACCATAATGGCAAAATGGAGAATAAAGATTCAGGAGTCCTTGATTTTAGCTACACTGACTAAGTATCCTTCACATCCTGCTGAAAAGTGTGTGTGAAAATAACCAAATATTTCATTTTCCTTTGCCTTAAAGTCTTCTGTTGATAAGATATGGCTGTCTTTAATGTTTTGGTTCAGCAGCAAGTTTCATTTTCAAGGTGCCTGATAAAGTAACATTTCTCAACCTTTTCAAAGAGCTCCTTCCTTTCTTCATTCCTTCCTCAATTCTCAGAATAATACCTTCTTCTTTTTAATTTTCACAACTCATTTGTATTCTCTCTGGTGCTCGTTATATTGCACCGACAAAATTACGACAATGAACTGCTAAGCTTATGAATTCAAAATCAATTTCTAAATTAAAAAAAGTTTAATTGCTACAAGGGCCAGATTTACAAAACCTCTTGATTAATAAAGGAGACAAAATGTTTCATATTCATTAATATATTTCAAATCAAGAATTTGTAGCTTAAATCAAGTTTATGCCCTGTGGCAGAATGAGTCAATACTAAATTAGCTCCCACAAAACCCTAAATCTGAAAAGTGAATGCAGTGAAATATTACAGAAGTTACGGAGGTTCAAAGCAATAGAAATACATGTACACATTTAATATATGTGCCTGGAAATAGTATGTATGTTTGTGCCAAAATTACAAGAACATTTTTCCATTAGTTTTCTCACAAGTATTGCAAAAATACATAATTTCCTTTTTTTTTCTATTGAAAACTTAACACTTTTAAAAAGAGATTATGAAGATAAAGTCCCTGTTTTTCCTCTTGATAAATGATGGACAGACTTTCCATACCTTGGAATTAAATGGTTTATCCTTGAAAGAAAAAGATACTTGTACTTATTCAAGTTAATAATTCATAACATATAACCAAGGATCTGCTTACCTTGAGCAGAAAAAGAAGGAACAGAAGTAAAATCTCTAAATTGCTGTATTTTGGAAACAGAAAAAAAAAAATTCTTTCATACCAATAGCTTCTTCATACAACTGCTTATTTTAAGAGGAAATTTGTCCAACAAGGGATAGAGGCTTCTTGTCTAAATAATTCAAAGATATTCACAGTGTACAAGGACAAACTATCAATAATATAAGATGGCTTTCTTAAGAAATAGATAATAAAATCTCTTCTAAAAGTAGGTGAAATTATATTTATCATTATAAGGGTTTTCAGACCTTTCTTTGTCCTGTATAGTCCCTGCTGCTCTCTGAGAGTGGACATTAAAAGATAAAGTATGACATTAATTTCCTGTTATTTATTCCTTTAGGCGTATGTAATTGATCTCTATTAATAAACTGATTAAGCCTCTCTCATGTAATCATACAAATGTTGGTTGGAGTTGGTTGGCCGTCTAGATAGCCTCCAGTGTTAGGTCCCCGTTAAAGCAGAGTTCTCAAGCCCTGGGCCGGGTCCTCATGGCTTTATCTGAGTCTTAAAAGGATGGAGACTGCTGGTCACTGCTTGGTGACCTGGTCCAGTCATACCTTACCCTCCTTGTGAAAAAGTTCCTCCTAAAATGTAGTCTGAAAGTGCAGGTGACTGTTGTCCTTCCCTATAGCATTTGCTATCACTGGGATGAGTTTGCCCTCTGCGTGACTAGCACATGAGTAGTTGTAGGCTGTGTGAATCTCTTCTGAGCTTCTCTTTGTCAGGCTAAATGAGCCCTGACCCCTCCGTTTCTCCTCTCAGGTCATACGTTCTGGGTTCCTAACTACCTCACTCACCTTTCCCTGAATCCTCTCTAGTTTCTAGGCAGCCTTCTTGAACTGGAGGGGCCCAGAACACAACATAATATTGCTCAACTAAACTGTAATCTTGACTTTTAACATTTAGGATGACTCGAAGGACAATATTTTATTTTCCAGACATGTAATGCAATTTTCCCAAAGTATGTCTAAAACATATAAAACTACTCAACAAAATGAGCATTTTACAATTGCTTTGTATAGTATATTTACAAGAAACCGAATGCATTTTAATGTGAATGATTCAGGCAAACAAATTCACAAATTATGGGGCCTGTAAAGTGTTGTCCTTGAGTATTGATAACCGACTTAATTTAGAAGTGCTTTTTCATACCTATTTTAGCTAGACTCCATTTGAATTTTCATATAGGATAATTAAACATTGCATGTCAGAATCTTAAAAGAAGGGTGTTCTTTTTAAGCTGTTCAGAACTATTTCACAGCACATCTCATCTTAAACACCTCCTTTTATTTTCTAGGTAAATATTAGCCTTCTTTTCATTCTAATCCTAGCTAGTGTATTACTTGTGTGACCGTGAAAGAGTGCTTACTTTGATTTCTCATGAGTCTGATTTCAAACCATGTCATCAGAACCCATTGCTCTGTTTCAAAGGTCGCTCATAGACTGCTGAGGTAGTATTGCCATATCATTCACTGATAAAACTGACGCTAATGTACGCCTTCACTATTTGTATTAAAAAAAGTGAGACGGAGAGCGAAAAAGACCAGAATACATTTTTGTCTTTTTTTTTTCCAAAATCCATGCATGAAAATCCTACTGCTCTAGCTATAATCTTACTTTGACATTTCTCTAGTAGGTAGAATCTACAAAACTGATACATATTACAGATAATCAAAGAATATGGTCTTTTTACTAAACTGAACCTGTTGATTCAAAACATGGGGCAGCAGTGTAAGAAGGTTATGCAAGAGAATGTGTTTACATTTCTATTTACCCCACCTACATTTTAGAGACAGCCAAGTGATTCCATGCACCTATAATGGTTTTAAATTAGGTATCATGCCCACTTTTACCCCTGTATTATTGAGCCAGAATCTGTATATTGCGTCTTGAGCAACAAGTCATTGTTGTCTTGCACTTAAATGGTCTTGTAGGTCCTGAATTTGCTTTAAAGGCTACAGTAGGCAGTCGGAATTTGGTCCAGCTAATCTCTGTGAATTTGGAGCACTTGGATGGGGAGCTTCAGTAACAGTGTGTTTGACTGGCATAAACTAACTTGACTAGTAGGAGAGGAACTATGCAGATATAAACATATTTAGAAAACTTTGCTGTCTAAAGAAAGGTTGAGGAGAGCTTGTAATCAATTGTTTCATCAAAACAATTGATATATATATATATTTTTTTTTCTAGAAGACTTTTGGGCCTTTTGAACAAGCAAATCACTGTTATCTCTTGAAAACTGATGCCAAGAAGGCATGGAACAAAGGAAGGAAGTACTATTTTTGTGAGAATCCATCCAGCAGTATAATTTTCCTGCTGGTGGTGGTGTTATCACCAGTTTTTAATGAGTGCTGTTCCTTCACCAAAATACTATCTTAAAAATACTACTGGAGTAATTCAGGTGTTAGGCCAAAGTCTCTTGTTACCTCTTCATACAAGCCAGAGAGGGAGAGAAGAACATATGGTAGGCAAGAATGAATGAAGAAGAAATGGTTTAAGTGACTAGTTGCTAAATGCATTACAAATTGTAAATTTTAATAAAAATATACAGACTCAGAATATATTTTACCCAAGAGACAGGCTTTTAAGTCAATCAGCATTTTGTCGTTCTATCTTCTGGAAAAAAAAGGGTGTGGTTAGTAAATATATTATGAGTATTACTATGAATCGCTGGTGTTCCTTGCAAGTTCTTAAAAAGGATAGATGTTAGTCATCAGCTTTAACTCTAAAGCCATCTTCAGCATCTACATTGGAGATGCTCTTCCCCTTTCCCTGTTCTCTGAAGTAGCCAGGCAGAACGCACGATCCTGCTCCTTACTGGTGAAGACTTCTCCTGACTTCAGAAGTAAGTTCAGTCTGTATCCAGCAAGCGGCATCTTTTATATAACTTTGTAAATAATAAATAAATACAATAAAAAAAGAAGCTATTGGATTTTCTTGTCTAAAAAAATTGTTATTTGTTTTAATTTACAGGATTCTTCATCTGCCGATTCTGTATCTGTCAGCAGACATTCTCCTGTAAACAACAGAGTCACGTGCTGTCACTAAAGAGTCTCTGGACATTAAGGCTGCTTGAGCGTATTGAAAGAAAAGCATGAGGCGACAGCTGTTCTTTGTAAAATTCAGTAAAGCAGAGAGAGCATTGAAGCAGAAACCTCTGCTTGATCTCAAGTTCTTTTCCCTCTTCATCATCGTCCAGTTTATCTCAAGCAGAGATATATGCCACTTCCGATTGTTTGAGACAAGCAGATATTATACGTAGATGCATAGAGGATGTACACAAAGGAGAATATGCCCTGTCATAATGGACTTGAACTGATGAGGAAAGAAAATAAAAGTTCAACTTGCAAAATAGAAGAAAAGGCAGTTCTGGACCCTGGAGCAAGTATGTGACTTTCTTCTATATTATTTTCGCATCTTGTTGTAAAAATTTACCTCTGCAAGGAAATGTGAAAAGAATATTGGTAAGAATGGCACAAGATGAAGCTCTTGGATGAACATCTCAGGTCAGTGAAGGAACAGTCAGACCCAATGAATTATTTTTCAAGTTAACTTCATAATTTTATGTATGAATTCTGGGGGTGAATGATTTTGGCTAGTTTGGAAAGAGTTGAAAACAAAGGCAATTGTTTTATGAGAGCATCTTGCAGGTTCAAAGGGGAGATATCGTCTCCATTGTCCAATCCTATGAGGACTGCTACAAGTATGGTTTATAGCTGACTCCTTTGCAAAAAAATGATGTAGCGAGGAGCTCATGATCATGGTCTGTGTAATTTTGCAATTTTATTCTGAAATTCCTTTTGTAATGTTACTTCAAAAAGCATAATAAAAGTTTTCTTTTAATCACGACTTCTTTGTTTTTTTTCTATTCAGAAAACATGATTAGATAAAATATAATTTCCCATTCTTCCAATTACTCAAAGTTTTCACTTAGTAGCTCCTGTTTCATGTTCCTCTTTCCATCTCTCCTAAGCTATCATGATAAGAAAACATCTCTGTTTAGACCACAATAAACATCAAATATTTCACAAAAATTAGGAATTGCAGGCTAAACCATAATGAAACTATTGGAAAGGCATATAAATATTTTATTAAGATTGTGACGGTAAATAGTATAGGCAATATATGTGTATGTATATAGAGAGAGAGAGAGAAAGAAAGAAATTCTGCATGTTGATATTGGAAGAGATAAGATGAAATCCTTCAGGATATTTCAGTATCACAAGTAAACTGTAGCCTAGTGATAAGGCCTCATGAGCAAAAAGGTCACATTGGACAGGTTTACATGCAAGCTGCTTAATAGAATCTGAACAACTATAATTTTGCTATTTGATATAGTCAATCTCATTCAAATTGTATGAGAAGATGTTTACATAGAGAAAACATTTTTGTGCCCAGATGTAGGGGTTTTATTTTGTTTGTTCTGTTTATACTCTTATTAGTGAAGCTGGAAACCTATTTGTCATGGTAATAAAAAGAACGGGGTCAATAACATGGCCTCACTCCTTTAAAAGTAGAAAATACCCCTATTCTGCAGTATTCCTTGTGTGCTAATGTAAAATACCAGTGATAAGAGATACGTCATACACTGACTGTGTTACTGGCACAAGTATCCATAAAATTGAAGATGCTTAACTGAATGCTGTTCCTCTTAAAAAAAAAAAAGCTATAATCTGCTTTGCAAGGAGGTCTCCTCTTGTGAGGGTATTTCTATGAATAAAACCTTGGTTAGCTGTGGTTTTTAGCTGTATAATCAGTAGGTTACTGAGCTGTATTCTGAGGAAATAAAAAGCTGGGGAAAGTTCATTGTCTCTCCGCTCAAATCACTATGGTACCAAAAAAAAAAAAAAAGAGAGAGAGAGAGGTAAAGAATGACCTGATAGTTTTAAGTTAATTATTTCATCTGGGGAGGAGACATCACTTGAGGTTGTAAGATGTGGATAAAAAATTCCTTTAGTTAAAAAAAATGCTATCAGTTTAGGAGAATATTTAAAGTGGTTGGAAGGGGAGGAAAGTCCTTTTAATGGAGCTTGCTGTAGAGATAATGCTTACTTACTGAAAGTAGTACTTATTATAGCAGCTGGGAAGATAGCAACTCTACTCCAAAATTCATGAATCAATAAAGATTTCAAAGGTTGCTCTAGGATGGATGCAGTTTTGCAAGGAGGCACAGCTTGTATACTACAGAGGGTCCAAGTATGAAAGAGCCAGCAGTGGGCAAGTGAAGTTTGCTTTTCCACGCACTGATGAGTAATGCAGAAGGCAATAGGCAGAGCAGCAAAGTACATAATCTTGGTACTGTGGAAGAAATAAAGTAGAGGATGAAAAAAGGGGAGGAATGTGTAACAGAACAACCAAAGCAAAGATGTGGGTTTCTGAAAAACTTAGAGAAAAATGATTAAATAGCAACAGGTGCTCTCATATGTGTGGGAAGAATGAAGAATCAAGAAAGCTCAAGTTAAATGTTCTTTCCTATCTGATGCTAAACCTGTTAAGTTTCATCTGTATTGAGTCAAACAGTGTTTGGAATTAAAGAAAAGAACGTTTTGGGGTTAAGTTTAGGCTTGATTAGGCTAGGCTAAAGGTTTGGGTGAAATTTTTATTTAACCTAGCTGCTTTTTAATCTGTCCCTCCCACACCTAGGACCTGATTACAGTCTGTGAATGGCAGAAAACTTAAGATGTGAATTAATTCTAAATGAGACTAAGCCAGCTACAGTTTCCCCCAAAAGTGTCTCCACATTTACTTGCAGGGGTCTTGTCAGCTCAGCTTAGAGCCAGAACTTCTTGCACTTCAACTGGGCTCAACTAGCTGCAGACAAGTTGTGATCTAAGAAGCATGCACTGTATATTTCTAGTGCATTTGGGAATTACAGTTAATTGTACACATGCTCCACTAAAGGCTTTCATTCAGAATAAACATTTGGTTCATGTTTTATTTCTAAGCCATAATTTATTACTGCATTATTTAAAACAGTGAAAGCCTTCACACACTATCTGAGAAAAATGAACTTGTTTTCTGGGATGTGAAGGAAGTGTTGCCTTTTGAATTTAGAGGTGGTAAAATTACTCTTACCTGTGCAAATACACATATTTTAATAATGACTACCACATTATACCTCCAGGTTTTAACGTGGATTTTTTCTAGTTTTGCATGTCTTCACCTAACAAAATCTGTGTAAGATTCATTAAATTCTACTTCCACTTTTTGCTTCTTTTTAGATTTTTGTGCTTGTGAAATCCTAGAAGTCTTAGGACCTCTGGAAAAAAAATCTCATTTCTCTTATTAGTAAATTTAGTAATATATCCTATTGACAAAGTCTAAGGTCTTCCTGTTCCCTTCCATAAATTAATTGTGTTCTGTAGTCACCCACAACCCATACCTGAAATTTGTCTCAGATGGAGAGGAAGACAGATGTTTGGCACACTTAAAATCTGATTAAAATCATCTAGTTTAGGGAACACTAGGGAAGGCTTCTCCCCCTCTCATGAACTATTTTCACTTGCAAAATGTCACCAGGCAATGTTTGATAAAGAAATTGACCACTTTCTATCTCAGCCAAAACAACAAGAAAAACAACAAGAAAAGTGTTTGTTTTTATGTGCATACTGCTCTGCTATTTTTTTGGAGACTTACCACATACTTCCCTTGTTTATTTTGGTGCACACAAATTGATAAAATTTGCTAATACAGGAAGACCCCAAGTGTGGGCGCAAATGGCCTAAAGATTCTTGCTGCACCTTCCGAAATGGTGATACTGAATTAATTCTGAGGTCAGTCAACCCATGTAAAAGCTGGGAATTGGTGCTAAAGGTCTGCTAGACCTATTCTGCCATTTGCAGGAAAGGAAAATAAGACCTGAAACTTTAGACAAAGCAATGCAGAATTGGGTGGTGGAGAGAGGTGGCTTTAGAGTTCCTCAGCTTTTTTCAAAGTAGCAAGTTAGGTCAGTAAAACTTACTGAATTTCCCTGTGAATTTTGCTTTTCAGTGTGGGTTTATTTTTGTGTGCACAACAGCAGTTCCACTGCTGTGAATGTTATCTCAGTAGTTAATGCACTAAACTAGAAAGAAAACAAGATACTGCAAGGAAACTTTGCAGGGGGTGTTTTATTTGGGTGTGAGAGGTTTTTGCTTGTTTGTTTGTTTGTTTGTTTCTGAAAACAGATTTCCTTGAATTAATATATGCATGAACTCCCCATCTTCTCAAGATCCCATCTGTTTCTGTATGGCTTCTGCACGTGTCAAGAATGTTAAATTAATGGAATATCATCTATAAATAGAGTTGCTTAGGTGGTAATAAGAATGGTAAATACAAATATTGTCAAATTCTTAAGGGAAATGGGATGCTAGGTAGAGAATGTGTAATGCTATCTGAACAGTAGAAAAGTACACATTTGATCACTGCACCTCTGTTTTCCCCCATGTTCTGAAGAATTAACAACTATTCATGTTTTACAGCAGAAAGCACTAGTGAATTTATGGTAAGCAAACTTGATTTTCCCAAAACAAGTAACCCATTTTAAGTCAATGGCTTTTTACAAGGTTAAGAGGAATTGCCCCAAAATGTGTGTTTTTGGGAAAGATTATACTTGTTACATACCAATGGCTCTGACGAGATCATCAGTGTTGTAAGAGATCCTAAAGATAAAACCAATGTTTGCTCCAAAACTGCTTTTTCTTGTTATTTATCTTCCTTTTGATGTTCTCTAATTTTCTGCAATGAAATATTCTACTGGGTTTAAATGAGGTTTTGGCTCTTTTAAGTATTTGAGGTTAAGCTGTCAAATTAGATATATTTCCTTATTTGTAATGCTAACCTGGAGGTGGAAAAAATGAAGCATCCTTATTCTGATACTTGATCCAAGGATTCATGAAATAGAATTTATATTAATCACATAGTACATTTTAAAATATTTGTGTTGAACATAGAAGAATTTTGATTTTTTAATGGAGTATTTTCTTTCCTCTTGATTAGCATGCTCTAGAAATAGAGGTTCCTTATTAGTATTAGCAAGTTTCAATAGAAAGTTGGATGAGTCAAGTAGATGAGCAGCACTAATATTTGTATAGAGATTATTTTCATTGGGGTCCGGTTCCTTCAGTAATAATATTTCTGTATTTATGAAGTAAGATCATGAATAGAAAAATTTCAATATAATTATAAAGCCTATGGAGAAATTCAGACTGATCTGCAAGAAATAAATTAGCAACATCCTGGTTCTGCAAAATCCTAGAGTCTGAACCTAAAATACATTTCTAGTGTCAACAGTGATACTAAATTACGTTCTTCACATGTTCTTAGACAGAGCTCTTCTTGATTACCGTATGAGTTGTGTCCAAATTGTCTGTTAAGATTTAGATAGACTTAGTGAATTTTGAGTCCTACAAGTATCTGCATGCATGGATAGTGTATAATAAATGTGTATGACAAAATTTTCAATTATAGTATGTATATGTTGTTATCATTCCAAGTATTTTTCTTTAATAGTGGGAAAAATAGCAGCCTTTAAGTGCCCAGACTAATGACTGAACTCCAAAGAATCTCTACAGTGACCTAAAATAAGGACTTTGGACTTTATTTACTGACTTAAAAAAAATCTTTATAGTTTAATCTCAAGCAGCTCTGATTATGCTTCTCTCTATTCTTTGGGTTTTACATTTCTAATATCAACCCCTACTAATGTGATTAAAGGCAGATTTAGTGTTTGATTTTTAAAATAATAAAAAATACTTTAAATATCACTCTCCTACATTTTGGTTTTTAACATCGAAAGTTTCAAGAAAAAAACAACAAACAAAAGGTGAGAGACTTTTAGCCTGAAAGTCTTTTTACTTTTAAACTGTGAAGAAAAATAGACAACTCCAATCACCCTATTTAAACATAGGCTAGACAAGAAAATATTGTGATATCACTTGAAAGTATAAAATGAAATGACCAAACTAAATCTACTAGAAAGGGCTAATTTGGTTGCCCTTCTTGTCAGTGTAGAAAATCTCTTTTTGCATGTATGAGGGGAAAACCAGTTTGCTAATTGTAAAAATACAGTTATTTTTCCTATAAGCATCTATACATCAGTTGTCTAAATGATAGTTAAAGATGGGATTTTCTTTAAAGCTTCCATATTTTCTTGGTGATTTCAACTGGGCAGAGTTAAGCAAAACGAAAATTCCTCAGTTAAGAAAAAGAGACTGTATTAAGATGTGGGACTCTAAGTGCATGTGTTTGTATTTAATTTTCTGCACGTGAGGAGCTCTGTTACACTCCAAATCCTGTTAAGTGCAGAGAGCTAATCAAAGTCATGTATGTGTGAAGGAATCAGACCTTGTTTCTCCCTCAAGGTTAAAGCCTATATTTTTGTCTACCAACTCAGGTGTTATTAGCTATGATATATTTTAGATCAAGTTTTGCCTCACGCATGTGGTAAGCAAGGTGATTTACCTTAATTTAATTGTCACTGAAGAGGGAAATAAGATATAATCTAGAAACTATCTTGCTGCTTAATAACTTGGCAAGGTTATGCAATATGGAAATGAGTTGAAAGCAGCCAAGTTTTTCTAAGCAGCTGTGATATGTGCATGTGTATATATATATGTATATATGTATATATGTATATGTATGTGTGCATATATATATGTACACACAAACACACACACACACACACACAGATGTATTTACTTCCTTGACTCCATTCAGGAATTTTAAGTCTCTAAAAGCACTTTTGGCTTTTATTCTATACCTGTTTTCAAGGTCTGAAGAGAACATTTTCAAATGAAGCTATTTTCCAGGGCAATCCTCATTTTACCCTAGTCAATTGCTCTGGTATCTTTGTTCATAGGTATCTTTGTTCATAGTACTACTGCCAGGCTCCATTCTACTCAAAAACTTTTTCAGTCTTGTTAAATCTGTTACTTATTTTCTTTTCTGACTCCTTCATTTGGGTCTTGGCTTTTTAAACAGAAATGAAGTAACCTGCACTCAGTGATCATTCTTCAAGATGTTACTGTTTTTATCTTAGAGATAAATTCTGCCTATCAGAACACAAACTTGCTTCTCTTCTGTTTTCTGACACTTGAAAAAAGGGAGATTTGATCTTCCTTTACCTTAAGCAGTCTGGGTTTTAATGTGATGACAAGAGAGGGCATCTGAGGTTTCTGTTTGGATCCAGGTAAGCCAGTGTGTGTGAAGTTTATGATCAAATAGTTTCACCCTGAGACATCAGGAAGGTTTCTGCATCCTTCAGTATTCTCAAAGTTAATGAAGGGAATGAGAGTTACACAAGGCAGAGAAGGGCAATGTTTGCACCCTATGAGGTTAAATGTAGAAAAATTAACTGTGGGACTACAGGCTTGATGGGAGCTGTTGGATTGCTTCCATGATTTTCCCACACATCAGCCTCTGCTCTTATTTCCTTCTGACATCTCAGACAAACATACCGAAGCTGGCAGCAAAATGATTCTCTAATCATTTGAAAATATTCACATGCTCTAAACACATTCAGAGGATCTCCTTTGAGCTACTCTGGGCTAGAATGCTTTGTCTTTCATTTTTGAAAAAGCTGCCTTCCCCTCAGACTATAAAGCTTGCTTAAGGTAAGTATGCTTAAGGTAAGCGTACTTATTCACCTGAACTGAAATACACCTGAAAGAAGGTATTTTTCACTGGACATGCAGAAGCCTCTATACACAATATTTGATCAAACGCTTTCAAGGACTGGGTGCCAAATCTCCGTGTTGCTGTTTAGCAACCCATGGGGAAAAGTTCCAGCAAACAAAGAAGTCCGCATTTTCTCCATAGTCATTGAAGTCCTGCAAACTGGGGATTGGTCAAAGGCTCAGTTAATTTCTGTAGCGTCCTTGTCTTCAGAATGAAGGAGAGGGAAGCAAGATTAACAACCTGTGGGAAAGTAACAACCAAAGGAAACACTGAGTACTTTCTTTGTGTCAGCAATACAGAAGGATGGCAAATGGCAAAGCAGGCTTATAGCGTGTGCCCTTCAGAACGAGAGTGAATGGTCTTCAGGAGAGACAGTACAATTTCTAAACGATGCAAACAATGTCATATAGGTAAATTGAATTGTGAATTGTGCCTCACAGCTGTGCAATAAGTCCTAACAGTTGGTCCATTTCTAATTCATATTTCCCATAAAACTTTCTGCTCTCTTATCCATATAAATAGCAAATCAATTATTTCACATTATACAAAATTAACTTCAGCATAGAATCAACCTTGTTAATTTTAGTTTCTTTTGCTTATGATTTTGACTTATAAATAATATCAAGTGATCAAATTATAATGTGCTGACTATCTCACATATCACACTATCTTCTGAGTCTGTCCTGGTAACATTTTAATCAAGAAATTATCAGAAATCATTAGCAGAAAGCCAAGAGGTTGCTAGCAGTGTTCTAGAAACTAAAAATGTCCTTTTCAGTGAGTGGGAGCATGTACATCAAACAAGTTTTCTCTGAGAAAACTTGAAAAGCCAAGTACTAAAGCTGATCAGTTTTCATGGTTTCAGAGGGTCATTCAGACTGGAAGAGACCTTGGGAGGTCTCTAGTGCAATACTCTGCTCAGAGCAGGGTCAGCCATGAGATCTGACCAGGTTGCTCAGGACTTTGTCCAGACCAGTCTTGAACACCTCCAAGGATGGAGCATGCACAGCCTCTGTGGGCAAACTATCCCACTGCCTGACTATCCTGCTGGTGAGAAAGTTTCTCCTTATATCTAGCCTGAACCTCTCTTGTTTCAATCTATGCTCATTGTCCCTCATCCTCCCTCCATGCACCACTGTGAAGGGCCTGGTACTGTCTTCTCAGTCCCCTCCTCATAGGTATTAGGGGGCTGCTGGGAGGTGCCCCTGAAGGTGTCTCCGCTGAGACCAGGCTGAACAAGCCCTGCTCCTGTAGGGCTTGCAAGGAAAGTACAGGACTTTGCACTTGTCTTTGTTGATTTTTATGAGGTTCCTCTTGGCCTACCCTTTCAGTTTGGCTAGGTCCCTCTGGATGGCAGCCCTGCCCTTGAGCATATTTACTGGTCCCCCTAGTTTGGTGTTGTCTGCAAACTTGGCAAGCGTGCACTCCACCGCCTCCTCCAGGTCATTTGATAATGATGTTAAACAGGACAGGCCCCAGAATACTCCCCAGCAGTGCTCCATTTGTCACCAGCTGCCAGGCAGTGTACAACCCACTAACCACGACCCTCTGAGCCCAGCCATCCAATGTGTTATGTACCCATCCATGTAAGTTGTTGTCCACCCACCCAGACTTAATGTCCCAGCTTGGATTCAAGAATATTGCAGAAGACAGTCGAAAATCTTGCTGAAGTATAGGCAAATGGCATCCCCTAGTCCATAAACCTAGTCATTTATCATCAATGGCAATCAGGTTAGTCAGGCATGATTTACCATTGGTAAATCCATGCTGACTGTCCTCAGTCATCCGCTTCTCCTTCATGTGTCTAATGAGTAATTCTGCCAGACTTCTGAAGAAGGTATACGAGTGGAGAAAGGCGATTCCAGCTTTAATCAGATGTTTAAGATTATGATTTGAGATATAGTTGAGAGCTTTGTTGATATGAAATGAAAAATTCTGCTGTGATTCAGGCAGCCTATGGACTTGAACTGGAGTCTTCTACAAAGATTCTCCAAATTGCTGGGATACTCAGGAGGACATATTTTCCTGCAGTGCTCTGTTTTATGGAAAACTCTATCCTGCAAACCTCTGTTTTAGCTAAAATGTTTGAAGTTTTGCTTTTGTTTCAGTAGGAAATAACAAATAATTCTGAAATTTTCAGAAATTGTCTTGGAAAATAATTTTTGTCCTTGGTTCAGGGCTTGTGAACACTAAATAGATTTGGTATCATGGTATCTAGGAGAGAAAACTTTGATACCAGGCAACAGCTACATAAAGTGGCATTGATTAAACACAAAACAAAACACACACACAACAACATTGGTCATTAGAAGTAAGTATTTTCTGTATGCATGCTTCAAATAGGTTCATTTTGACAAGGTCACAGAGTTTCTGTCTTTCAATGTCTGCCTGAGTTTGACGGACAGCATGCTCAATATTGGCTTATATGTAGTTTTGCTGGCTGTTTAACCTTCAAATTTCTCCAGAGATTTGAACAGTACAAAGGTATTTGTGAAACCTGTACTGAAACTGCAGTGATGGAAAGGAAGTTAAAAAAATGTGGAAATGGCAAAAAGGGGTCAAATATGTATTTATTTTTAAGAGAGTATTCATCAAAGACTGATTTAAATTAAAAATATTAGAGCCCATAATATATCTGAGGAAATTAAAAAGTGGTTTTGGCTGCCTGGGTTAAATAGGGAGATTTAGAAAAGAATGATTGTGTGCTGGTGGCTGGAGAAAAAAGCAATGCTTGTCAACACAAATTACCATCATGAAGAAATACAAGGTTTACTGACGTTTAAATTGTGAGGATCGGTGAAGGTCTTTGAAGACCTGCTGTATATTTCATGGAATAGGGCCTATGTTTTTAATTTGTACTTTTTAACAAAAAAAACCTAAGGAAATCATTTTAAGTTTTTTGCACAAAAAATCATATGTATATCTGTGTAGATGCACACAAAGGCTTTGTAAAGTACAGCTTACAGTTTAGGTTGCTTTGAATCCTTCAAACTAAGTGATAGAAGTCCACGTTTAAAGTATCAAATAGTTTATTAAGAAAAGGACCAGCACATGAATCCCAGTCTTTTTTTCTTTTTTACTCTTCTCTGAAATGAGAGCTTGTATCAGAAAAGCATCAGGCTTCTATTAGACTTCTAATAGGATTCCATATATTTTATATGCGAAAAGCATCCACTCCGTGCTAGGAAAGCAGCTGTCACAGGACTTTTCGCCTGTCTCCTAAAAAGATAGTAAAGCCCTTTTTGCGTGTTTTTGAAGGTACAGGTTAAAGGTTTTGCCTTTTGAGCTCTTTTTAAGTGCGTAACAAAACTCTTATATGGACTATCTGGCAAGATGTAGTCTTTTGGCTTTTATGTCCAGGTTTTCCCACAAGGTAGTATGCAAACAGTGTGACTGCCACAAGGTATAAAGATGTTCAGGTACACAAGTCCTTCTTATAAGGAAATAGGCCTTGTGCTCAGCTCCCCTGCATTGTGGCCGACACAGTAATGCTTTGTGACATGAGCTAGAGAAGAGAAGTTAAACATTTTTACAAGGTAAGAATAGGTGAGCATTGTTTCAGTTTATATATATATATGTATATATGTGGCCAATTTCATCTTTTTCTTTCCCTATCCTTTCAGGCCTATATTAGCTTTGGAAAGTCCAGTCATGCAGATTCATGAGGTCCTGCTGCACAGCAGATCATAAGGCTAATTTTTATCTATTGTTCTTCTCATTATACCTGAACATATTGGAGCCATAATTAGTCTTTTCACGTCGGAAAAGCAAAAACATCCTGACTGCTTGCACCATTCCTTGCAAGGTATTACTGCCCCAGGTTTTCTGTTATATAATCTTTGTGTGTGTGTGTGTGTGTGTGCGCGCGCACGCACACACGTGCATGCGTGCACGTGAGTGCATGTCCTAAGGGGTTTGCTACAACGTGCACAAGTTAAACATTTTAAAAATAATTGCTCTACCATGCTGGCAGGCATTTATTTTCATTGATTTTCATTGAGAGGGAAAGACAGGAGAAAAAGGAAAACATGAAATGTCTTTTGGTTTGCCCAGCGGAGGCAATGGAAACATGAATTGTCAGGAAACAGCGTGGTTAGCATTGACTGTGACTGCAAGGAATGAAATGGGTCCTGCCACCCACTGGGCTAGGACCATTGCTTGGCCTCACCTTCCCATGCCTAAGAAAACTGGCACTGGGAGCCTCTTAGCCCAAGGATGCTTGAGACTTGGTAGGTGACCACTGCTAATTAACTAAATGTTACCATACAGCTCTCCGCTCTGTAGAGATGAGCATGCATACATCGTATCGTTGTCTTACCTTACTTTTCTGAACATTTTTTGTCTTTTTCTCCAGAGTTCCATGTTGTTAAGTTCTCACACAAAATTTCGAGAACCAGCTCTACTTTTTACACAAAACTGCTTCCAGCTTCATGTAATAAAAATGCAGCTCCTATTGGCTACCATATTTTGAAAGGATTTATGCCAAACAGTAAGGAAAAAAATAATAATAGTAAATAACTACAAAATGAATAAGTCATCACACAGTCTTGACCTTTGTTATAAGTCCTTCTAATAAATTTCATAATAAGTTTCATAATAATAATAAAAAGGAGCCTGAGTATTCTGTTTCATTTTAATCATACAGCAACTGACAAATTACTGTAGTGAAATCAAGCATGTATCATACTTAATCTCTCAAGGTGCTCATTTCTTTTCATATCTTTTCAAATTCACTCCTTAAATCCCACATGCCAGAGGAAGTAATCATATATTCTCTATGTAATTAAAAACTTCCAGACTTCCAGACCACATAAAGCATAGTAATTAGTTTAGTAAAGAAAATTCCTTTTGTTCTGTTTTAGTTGTTTTTTTCTATGTCCTGACTTAGTTTTACTGAAATAATGCAGAACTTTGATTTCAGGGAATGCCCACATAGGAATAGAAAAAAATAATAATAAAAAAAAGGAAACACTGTGAAGCTTCTAAGGATCCATAAAAGTTTTCATTAATATTTTTAATTTATTCTGCATCATCCAATTTTTGTTATTTTTTGTGTAAGTCACCTATCTTTTTGACAGTGATGTGAAAAACCCCACAACCTACATGTGAGAAAATGTGAAATATTTTCAACTCATGTAAACTAAAAAAATCTTTTTGCAAATGATTTCATGGTCATTTCTTCGGAAGCCCTTTGATAGGAAGTCATACAAACAAGTTGAGGGAAGTTTTTGTAGACAGCCTTTGTCATGTTGTGGATGGCTGACTTCAGTAATATTGAAGAGTGACTCTTCCACAAAACCGGCTGACCTTACTGAGATCTGGTGACACTAAGCAATTTCCAGAGGATGCCGGATACCACAAAGATCATGGTTTATCATTTTCCTTTGGAAATGCCATACCATCCCTCAGAATCATAGTATTTGTTTTAGCACATGTGCTTAGCACTACAGAGTCTAAGAATTTTTCTTTTGCACTTCTTAGCTATTTCTACAGTTATGGTGTAGATAAAGATAGGTATTTTTTAACTGAATGAAGACATCTGTTTTTGAGTTATATTGCCAGTAAGCTACAAACAGGATCACTAGAAATCTAGAAATCACCAGCTTCAGAGGGAACAGGAATAACTAACACCTAATGTATTTCCAGTGTGTGTCTAATAATACAACGTTTTCAGTACCTGTTTTAACCTTCTCCTTTCTATCTTGATAAATGATTTGTTTAGTGTCAGATAGTATAACAGTGTTGTTAGTATCCAAATATATGAGAGACTGAGTTTTCTTTGACTAATTATGATTAGTGTTCACAAAGGGGAAAAAGAACCCAATAGGCGCTTCTATAAATGACAACTGTACTTAAGACCCTACCTAATAACAGTTAAAGGTATTAATGGTATTTATATGGCACCTATATACTAACAAAAGGTAGGTTAAAGTTAGTTCAAATCTAAAGCAAGTAGGGCTTTATGCATTACGAGGTTGTTCACATATTTGTATGATAATGATTAGAGTAAATAAAATAATTGTATGTTGCTTTTTTTTATAACTCTGTACAATTTTTTTTTTTTCTCTCTGTATTTTAGTTAGATCTCTTTCCTACACAGATAACCAATATCTGTTCTCAGGTCTGGTAGTCAAATGTCTTATATGTATGTGTGTGTGTGTGTGTGTGTGTGTATAATTTATGCTATAAAGAAAAGCATATTTACATTCAATAATTATTACTGGTGTCCCAGACAAAGCTGAGCTCTAGTAAAGCAGAAAATTTAGTTCACTGTATTGCTGTGGCCTAGTAGACCTAGATTTTTGTGAAATTCCTAATGTGCTTTTCTTTTAAGTATTTCAGAACAGTGCTGAGGCAGTGAGTGATCAATAAGCGGGAAAATTCTCTAAACATAAAGTTTTAATTGAATTTTTCATTATTCCCACCAATCTCAATTCTTCACATGTACTATTGGCCTGGCTCTGCTCCAAGATTCAGTTTTCAAAAACATAGCAAGATGTTAATGCTGTCCAGTTGTTGTTTCTCATTTTAACTTTGATCTGGGGAGATGTAAATGTTTACATGAAGTTCATGAACTTGTGCAGTATGCTGGCTAACTAACTTCCCTTCAGTCAAGTTCTTCCTTTACCTCCTATGCATATAAAATCTACATCAGTATAATTGTTTCAGACAATCTGGCTCTAAATTTAAAAAGTGAGCAGCAATTTTTTTCTTTTAAAAGGCTATATATCTCTTGGTAGATCGCTGCCTGATCTCTATTCTATAGTTTGTAAATTTTGTATGGTCGGAAAACCTTTTTCCTTCAGTCTCAAAAATATAACTAGTTATATTAATATAATATATAATATACTATATTATATACTATAATATAGTTAAATTAATATAATATAACTTAATACACCTGTATTGCTGCTTCTCCAGTTTAGATACCAGCCATATTATTATTGTTGTTTATTGTCACTCCTTCACAACCTGCCCCTTTAACTTTTTTGATGTATTTAAGGTGTCTGGGCTTTGATTCAAAATAAGGAGTATGCCTTGCCATCTTTTATTTGAGAACAGCATTTCTCATTCAGCCTAAAACATTCTCATATATCTTGGTGGTAAGGTTGGAATAAATATGTAGGTAGATACGTATATTCTGAATACAAATGAGCTTTCAGCCCATATAAAGCCTCTGAAATGGTAACCCTCAGCTGACGATTGTGAATCACATCTGTAGTTTTGTAGACAAAATGTACACATCACTATACTACATACAGGACATGCAGAAAGTTATAACTAAAATGGGTACTTTTTTGTTCCTATAGTCCTCTTTGTTTGCTAACATTTTTGTAGGCAGAGTCCTATCTCTTCTCTTAGCAAGTACTTAATCGAATATAAATAAATCAGGAACAACCTCACTTCATATCTGTAAATGCATACTAAAACCCAAGTATGGGTCATATAGTTTATTAACGCAGGAAGCATAAATGCTGTGGAATTAATTTTAGTGGCTAAGTGTTCATTTCCAAAAATCTCTGCTTCATAAATATATAATAATTATCTAAATAATGTCCCTGGTTATTGGGCGATTAACACATTTTAAGGATGAGAAGATTCTTTCATTAAAAAGAAATAGATGTTTTTCACCACAGTGAAAAACACCATTTACAACATTTTTTCCTTAGAGCATTATTCCGGCTCCGTTCTTGGACAGGGTGGATAAAAAGAGTAACAGAATTTGCAGAAATATAGCACCATTCTTAAAACTCGAGCAGAACAGGTATATGCTCATGATCCCCAGTTAATCGGCTTCTCTGTCTACTTCTGCTCCCACCCCTTTTACAACTGAAGAAAGAAACTCCGTCTCGATAGTGTCTGAAAATGTTAAAATACTTTCTGGCCTGAACTGTACTCTGAGTTTGCAACTCCATATTTGGAGTGAATGCAGAGCCTTCCTATCTCAAGGAGTTTTTGGGGGAAGTTTCATACCACGTACAAAGAAGGAAGTATCAGCTCTGTGTGACTGATTCCATCACAGGTGAAGGGAGGTCACTGACACAGAGAAGGATTGGACAGCAGGTCACAGCTTAAAATAGCAGCTCACAGCTATCTTTGCATAATTTTTGTCCATCCTAGTATTGTGGTTAGAGGATCCCAAACTTCATTGGTCTAGTTTTGGAACACATTGGAGAAAGGAGGTTCATGTGTATCTGAATGCATTTGCCTGTTAGATCGATTTTTTGAAGCTCAGAGTTGTCCAGCTTCTCTCTTGATTCTCATTTTTGCAACAGCGGATCATGGCTATTTGTCAGGTCAACCAGCTGCTCCAGCATATTCTCTTGCCAAAGAGTCTGTATCTTCTGATACAGGTTCTAGAGCCAGACACAACTGGACCTTGTGCCCTGGGACTTCAGCAAGATAGTATGATAGAGAAGGTTTGAACTCTTGCTGAGCTTTGAAAAGCTAAACATATACTTGTTCATATTCTAATTTACACTGTTCTGGAAGACAGATGAAGGAGGGATGTGAGGAGGTGAGTAAATATAAAATGGCTAACCAAAATTATTTTATTTAAGGAGTTTAAGGAGTTTATTAGAGTTTTGCAGGCAGGTGTCCCAACAAAATAAATAAATGGAAATGTCAAGGATATCCTAATTAACAGAAACATCCATATTCATTACAAGACCTGACTTAAATCATTAATCTAATATCATTGTATCTCTGAACTGTGGCAATATTTTAACACACTAATTTTTAGCTGCTCTTCAGTATCTGAATAATCTCCCCACTTCCTAAATATAATATACCTGGGATTTGACATATTGTACATAAAGATGAGGTCTTATATCTCTTAAGCTGCAGCAAAGATTTCCCAATTTACAATAAATAGTTTCTGTGTCTTAGTATTAATTATTAAAGGATGGCTTAAACTTTAAATGTCTTATATACTCTATGTCTAGGTCTACATCAGCAAATTCAGAAACATGTTGAAAGGAATTCTTGTTGGTAGAAAATATGTACCTATTTGTATCTGAATTTTTAAACAGATTCAGGATTAATGCTGAGAAAATAATGAATTTTTGACTCAATGGCTGAAACAAAATTAAGAAAAAGAACCAATCTCCTGAACATCCAAATTCCTTTGGGTCAATGCAAAAAAATGTTTCATTTCATCTTATGATTATGTAAACCTTTTAAAATTCTTTATAAAAAGGATCAAAAAAAACCCTGTTTCAAAATAAGAAGGGATTTTTTTTGCTAATTTTGAAAGGAAAGATTGTACATTACTGAAATTAAACTTTTCATTTTGAACAAAGCCAACATGAAATGGTTTGATGTTTTCAGAAATTCTTCTTCGTCCTCCTTTTTATGGCTGAAACATTTGGTGCTGTTTTTGTGAATTAGTGCTAAAAATATTTACACTCACCCTGCTTTAGGTAACCTGTGTCTAAAGCACAGAGCTTGAACTGAAGACACCTGTTCTGTTCTTGTGTATTCACCTTGTGCAATAGTCAGTCTGGACTTTCTGCAAAGCCCCTTCAAGTCAAGACCTGTCTTCTTATTCCACAGTCACTCATGGCATTTATACTATGAAACAAACACTTTATTTTCAAAAAGTCTGGATTTTTTAAAAAGCTTAGAAAGAAACATCACATAGAAGAGAAAAGTATCTGGGTTCACTTCCACTCTTTTAGATGAACTACCTCATAGTTGCTTTTTGTACCAGGAAATCAGATTTAGCCTGATACTTCCTACTGCCAAGTGTCTTTTATAAAGTCAACCAGCTCCTGGATATGTATGTGAAAGTGTTATTTTAAACTTAGATATTTTTTTAAATATATCTGGAAAGTCTGATTATTTGCTCATTGTACTTCAGACACATTGACATTACAACATATCCACTAACAGACCTATCTTCATTCTTTCCACCAAGAGAAATGAGAGCATGTTGATAATCATCCAGGTCAGATGACTGCATTGACTTCAGATTAATTTGACAATGTATAAATTGTGAAAGGAAAAAACAAAGGACAGCACAGTCCACATAAATATGACATGGTGAATCAATAACTTAATTTTGTCTGCCTCATTGCTTTCTGAGACCTAATTACCATAATGTATATTCCTGATGTCTCTGGTTGGAATTTGAAGAGTTTTAGGTGTTTGTTTCATGAAGGAAAGATAGAAGAATAGCCTGTGCAATTGCCAGTGCAACTCTCTATCTCCCTCTGTCTCCTCTTTCTTTTTAAAGGGCATGAGTTGTCTGCTGGTGGCATGAGCTGCTTGTTACCTGAGTTCAGTAGTAGGTCACTTCTTTTCTGGGTACATTTCACTACAGTCAGTTTCAGCTACTGCAGGATTTTTTTGTTTCTTTTCCCAAGAGGGGGAAGTAAAGAAATCTAAAATCACAGTCAAGGTTAAATGAGGGTGTGGGGACCAAAGGAGCAGTTCTGCAACATGGCAGGTTGACCAACGTTTGTGTGAAAGCATTGAGGGAAAATTCTACAGAAGTTGGATCTGAGAGGCTGATAACACTGATGTATACATATTCTGAAGAATTAGGTGGCTATTTCAAATGTAATTTCATAATCAGAACTGAGTCCAAACTTATTGTCAATACCTTTGAATCTCACACTATTTATTCCAACAAGCTCCAATTTACCCATGTTTACTGTCCCAAGTTACTTCCCTTTACTGTCCAAAGTTACTTTCCTGAGGAGACTTGGGATACTTCTTGATTATATGTCAATATCTATACCTGTAAAACACTTAGAAAAGCACTGGCTTTAAGTGTGTGTGTCTGTGTGTGTGTATGTACGTATGTATGTATGCAAAATATCTTATATATACATTAGATATATCTATCTCCCTGATATTTTTGTAGGAGTTGATAATAGCATACTATACACACACACACACACACACACACACATTTGTGTGTATGTATAAAAATATGCATATACATATATATTTGTGCATAGATTTGTGTGTGTGTGCGCACACTATATGTATGTATATGCATATTTTTATACATACACACAAACATACATGCAGCCTTCATTGTATATTCAGAGTGCTAGCAAATATATATATTTATACCTATATGTAGATATGTGGAGATCTCTATATAGCTATGTCTACCTGTATCACAGACAGAGATCTCTTCTCTGTACATGAGTATCCAGTAAAAATGGATTTTCCTCAGTTTTGCTGTCTAAAATGAAAGACAGTAAGAATTCTCTTATCTGGGTCTTTGTGGGAGAAATGAGAACAAGCTCCAGACTTCTTTATATCTATGTTTTAGGAAGAAATCTACCCCCTTGGCGCTTTTTGTAGGTTTGAATCCTGGAGCTTTCCATTCTCTTCCTCCTGTTCATTTATGTTCAATATTGGGTTTTCTTCCTCCAGTCCTAAGAGGAAAGGGCATACAACTCTTCTCCGATCTCTTCCAAAACAAAGTCTAATGCAATGATTGTTTCATCTTAATCAAGTATAAGACGCTAGTGACTTAAAGGATTCTGGAGACCTAGGTCCCTTTTTTTCTCTTGTTATCTTTCTCTCTGACCTTTTTGAAGGTTGCCTTCTTTCTCCTTCCCCACCTTTTATCCCCCCGCCCCTCTCTCTCTTACTGCTTTTGACAATGCTTTTCCTTTTAAGAAGAGATTATTATACTGGGTATCTCTAAAATCTATGGAGGAGATGGCCTCACTGTAGTTAATGGGACCCTTATGTTAATTTTACCACAGTAGTTTTACTGGGATCAGTACTTTACCCCATTAATCTCTTTTTTCTCCAATGTTCAGACATGTGTGGGAAGTAGCTCTAGCCTTCCACTATTCTTGTAGGGGTTGATAATGCTGCATTTTTCACTGGAAAGGAGATAGGGAGCAAGACTAAGATTTGAGTATCCTATGATCAGTGTTAAGTTTCTTACATTCTTTACCTGCAAACAGCAACTTAAGCTGATGCCAAGGCTGATAGTCTCAGGTAAAATGGAATTGCTGGCAAGTATGACACAGTAATTGTTCAAGCATAATGTTGGCTTTTTTCATTGAATTCACATTACCATTATTAAAAATGTTTTCTACATTCCCGATACATGTCCATAGCAATTTTTCTTCCTCAAAAGTTTTTTCTAGTTGTTTGTTTGGTTGGTTGGTTGGTTGATTTTCTTAGAAGCAAGCACAAAAAGTGGCATAAAATAAAAGACAAATATTAGCTTGTATAAATATAGGGTAAGCACATCGTCTGAATAAATAAAGAATACCTCTCTAATGTCACATATCTTAGGATAAGATTCAACTTTTTTTATTTCTGGTGTTGAAATAGATTTGGACTTAGTTCAAAATATTTCTCAAAGCTTATGTGCCTAGAGTTTTAAAATATAAATTAATGGCTTGGATACATTTCTATTGCCATTAATTACAACCTGATCTAATAACCTTTATTAATACTGACAAGATCTACTCCTGAGTGGTGACTACTCAAGTGAGAGGTGATCTAGTACACATAGGGTAATTTTAATTCTGAAATGGCAAAAATAGTTTTAAAACTCCTGAAAACAAAGCCAAAATTTATTGTAAGGAATAACAGACCGTTATAACAGACTCTTGGATCCACTAACAGATGTAGGAGTTTTGTCATTCATATCAAAGGAACCCTTGCAGATGTCAGGCTGTTTATTCAGGCTTTAGGTCTATATGGACTCAAAATAGAAATGGGATTTTTCTTTTTCCTTTTTTTTTTTTTTGTTTACCAATGCAGCTATGTTGCACTCTAATTATATTGCATAAATACATGAAACTTGTTTATGTACTGATGCATAAATTTGGAGCTTGGCTGCACTATAATCAACTCCTTTTGCTATATGTAAAAATTAATTTTCTGGACAAACATTCATTTTGCATGTAAGAAACTACATAAAGGGTAGTCCTTAAAGGGTGATCCTTAAAATGCATATTCCCATGTCCAGTTTCCTACTCTTAGTGCAGACATGAAGACATTGCAGTTCTTTAACAGAAGAAAGCAGTTTGCCATTGATGTACTATTACTTTTTAGAAGTGGCATTTCAGGATTTAAAACAATTTTAGCATTTGTCTGGCTATTTGGTATCTGATCATGACACCTAGAGGGTTGGCAGTGTTGAAAAAGCATATCCCTTGGTCCTCTGGGCTCTGTCAGAAGAGAGAATCCTAACAAGGGCAAGGGAAAATCAGTCCACCAAGGGTAGTACACAACATACTGGAATATGTCTTACACAGTCTCACAGAAATTTGGGAACTCATCATTATTAAAATCAACCTATATCCATAACCTGCGTTTTTCACTAGAACACAGAACACTTGAGATTTTACAGAATATTGGTCAAAAAAAAGAAAGAAAGAAAGAAAAAAGAAAGAAAGAAAGAAAGAAAGATGTTTTTGCCTTTTCTTTCTTTTGATGTTCAGTGATGGCTATCTAATTCTGGTGCTGCTGTTATGGAATTCTGATGACCTCCCCGAAAGTGAGAGGTTTTTTCTGGCCACTGATACTGGTTTAGCACTGGTATAAAGCAGAGATGCTGGTCTAATAGAGAAGTAAGTGCAATATAAATTTTAATACCCACTTGGTTAAATTAGACCGCTGCTGAAAAGCAATATTCATTGCAACAAAAACATCTAAAAAACAATTCAAAAACCTTAAAACAAACAAAAAAAAGCTCCACTTGCCATAAAGACAAATAGTACTCCTTTTCCTGAAACTGATAACCACCACAAAACCTTAACTTGACTTAATACCTTTCCTTATTAAAAAAAACCACACTATTTCACCTGGGTATGTGTAGACACCTCAGACCGTGTTCTAGGGACAGCATTGCCAGAACAGTCATGGTTAGGAACATGGGAAAGAAAATATTATCATTTCTTGAATATGGTTTTAAGCAAACAACAGTGCTAACTTAAGGCTGACTATATCAATGTTGACCAGAAAGATATAGCTATAATGAATTCACTTGACAATAAATAAATTAATAATACCTAGAAGTCTCACTGATTATGAATGGATATTTGGATGTGAATAAGATAGCTGTACCCAGAGAGTTTGTTGTGGAATGTGTATATTAAAATGGAAGTATATTAAAGCATGTGAATGCAGGTAAGCCTTCCTTGCTATTACTGACTCTATTGATGTGACTTACCTGTTAGCAACATTTTTGTCTTGAAACGACTTTAAGTGTACATTTATTCTGTTCACTTGTTTCTGAGAGCAACCAGGGAGATGGAGACAGCATAGAATAAAGGAAGAAGGCAGGCTACAACTTGAGCTATTATTTGTTACTAGCCGATAGAAAAATGACAGAGTGGTCTGGCATATAGACCATTTATAATTATAAGGTAGGGGAAAATGGGAAATTGTCAGTAACTGCAGAATTTTTGGACAAACCCCCTGCAATTTGAGTTAATTATCGTTGCAGAGTTCTTGTTCTGAACAAAACACAAGTGTTTATATAGTGCTATTGTATCAGAGTTTATTTATACTTGTTTTTTATATAGCTTTATTAAAAATAAAAATAGAGAGATCCGGAAACAGTGTTTGGAAAGTTTGTTAAAATAGATCAACTGTGATTAAACAGATGTTAGAATGCAAAGAATTTTTAACAAACCATTTCCAAATCACAAGGGCATAATGCAGAAGAGAGGAAGGGGGGATGCGGCATGTTACATAATCCTGACTGCATCCTAAAACAGTGCAAGAGCCTGGAGCTCTGCCTGCTCTAAGCAACTGAGCCTCGGGATAATTATGTTTTAAAGCAGTACTGTTGTCTCATCTTGTTTTTGTTTTCCCGCTCATTTAAGAAATGCTTTGTTTCTAAAACTATAGAATAAGGAGCTTTTGAATTTTTGAGACAGGTCAGTTTTGGACAAAATCAGTTCCAAATTTCTCTGGAAATTCAAGAAAACTGGAGGAATCACTTGCCTAAATGTCAATATGAGTAAGCAGCCCTAAAGATTGCATGTTACTGTAGTAAATCCAGATTTGTTAATTATCTGTTTGAACTAAGATGAATCAAACTTTTAAAGAACACAGCAAACTTTACAAATCAAATTCAGTAAAAACTATGTAAAAGTGAGTGTTTGTGCATGTAATAGTTATCCATGATTGAAAAGATGTAGTTTTCTATTATATACAGGAACATTTGTATTTTGATGAACTGTAAGCTGTAATTATAATCTGTGCCAAGTATAATTAGAAAGCATAAAATTAAACCATAAAAGTATCTTTTGAAAAGTTCTTAGTTTTTATTTGTGATCATAAATGAATGAGTCCTAATCCAGAAGCATGAAGAAAAAAAAAATCATATTCCTATCTACAGGGCAAGCAGGTAGAAGCAGCAAAGCAACCATTTTATTGCCATAGCTTAGTTATACTGCAAAAACAGTGGCAATTACAGAAAAAATGAGCTGAGGGCTGTTTTCTTTTTTCCCCTGTTATCCTTCAGTAGTATCTCTGTATCTTTCGATAACTGGGGACTAGACTCAGAAGGAACAGTTGACTTCAGTAGTAAAAAACTACCTCTACTCCTGCTAGAGCTGCTAGTGGCTAGCTACACATTATTTGGGCAAATGAGTATCCTGTTTTTATTTTCTTTCTATCGAGTACAGCAATTAGAACTATATTTTACAGTCTGTAGAACAAGTGCTTTTCATTTTGTTTCCAACACAGCTGATAGAGTCTTTGCTCCTTCCAGCATAATCCTTAAGCTGAAAAAGACAGTGTTCTTGTTCCTCCCCTGTTCTCCTGTGAGGGCCCTCAGCTCTCAAGGTTTTTTCTCTCAGCCCATGAAATCCTACATGGCTCAGAGGCTGTGCTTGTTAGAGAGCAGACCGCAAGAGAGATACTTCATGGACTGCCTACGTTAACACTTTAGTTCAGGTCGGAAGGGCACTTTTGAAGGAATCTGCCAGTCATCCCCACTTGCTGGTTGGTTTTATGGTCTCACAGTGGACTCCTTTCAGGTAAAACTAAACAGAAAGATGTGCTCCAGGAACACCCTTAATGCACTCCAGCTGCTCACATGCCTTTCTTCTGCAGGACCAGTCTAGAGCTATTCAGAAGCAGACTTCCCCTGACTCATGTGCAGTGTGGAGATCAGGTCCTCAGCACCAACTGTTTTGCACTACAGAATCATTTCTGATGTACCACATTAATTGTCAATGAAGATATAGTCTGAAAAACCAACATCAAGAAGAAAAGTTTCAAAAAGAGGGTCTTGGGTGACTTGAGGATAAGGGTAAATCTTCTGCTTGTCTGAAGGTGTAGCAAAATCTGAGCTCTAGGCCAGGGACCTGATAGAAACTTCCTAACCTTCAGGCTATTATAACAGTGCTGGCAAAAAAAAAAAAAAAAAAAAAAACCTTCTGTCCCTAACCAACAGAAAATGCTTGTGTGGATATCAACAGCGAGTTGTACCAGTGTTTTAGCTTAGGTTGTTTATGCTGCAAAATTATTGCTTTTCTATAGAAAAAAAATCTGTACTTCTATTAGACAAGTCTTTTGGAAGAAGCAACGTTTTTCCTTGTATTGCAATAGAAACTGTTTAGTTATGTCACATAGCAGAGAGTCCAAACTAATGAGTCCTGATGAAAGGCAGGTAGTGCAGCAGCACAGATATGTGCTCTTGGGTCCCAAAGTGATATGTTCTTTTGTGTATTGATGCAATGTGCCAAGGGAAGTAGCTGGGATAGAGTCTGTTCTATTTCTGTGCTGCTTTGTTCTGTGGTCCATAAAATGTCTTTTATATATATCATGCTGCTTAATATTTGTCACCACAGTTAATTTTTTCTAACCTTTAGGATGTTAGATTTCACATTCTGTTTTTTTTTATGGCCCTAACTTCTTTATTGCCTTAGCATCTAGATCTGCTCAGGCACATTGCAATTCTGAGTGAGAGATTTGTTACTGGTGACTGTATTTGCTACAAGGCAAATTGAATTCATGCTTGTGTTGTTCAGATTAGCCTTCCTCCTACAACTGAGGAAGTGCTATGCAGGGTATTCTCTAGATAGGGTATGTGTAGTCTGGCATACCATTATACCTTATTTTTGTTAGGTGCATGGGCTACTCTCACACTGATGGTGAGCTTACTGTAATATTACCTGCAGATGGTAACCAAAAGCTTTTGGGGGCTAACAGGTTCAACCCAGACAACTTCCTTCACTTCTGTGTATTGAATCTTTAAGACAAAATTAAGCAAAAAGAAACAAACAGCAAAAGAAACAACAAAATCCCCCCAAAAGAAAAGTGAGGTAGGAAAAATGGAAGATTTGCTAGTTCAAAACAAATCAGTCTTGAAAGATTACTTCTGTTTGCACAGTTTCTTTGGGATGGGGAGAAGTATTTCTGATATCCATAAAAGAGAGTAATGGAACTGTGTTGACCTTTACTACAGCAACTATAACCAAAGAGAGCTGAAACTGTACCTGAGCTTAGATGGTGATATCCAATGTGGATTAGCTCCTCAACGTCTATCTGCATAAGATTATTGGAATCTGTCAGTCTGTCTTAGTCTGTATAGCTATTTAAATTAATATCCTCTAAAGCTGAACAAAACAAGGTTCCTGGAATGTTCTAGTGCACTCTGGAAGGGATGTGCAAAAGGAATTATAAGTGCTAGACATCACTTATATTTGAATTGGATATTTGTTAGTGGTGTTGTTCCATGTATAGGTCTTGATTCTGCATGCATATATCAGGTTTTGTTTTAGGACAACCAGCTAATCTTTAAGAGCAAGCTATGACCTGTTACTGCTGAATATGTAAAATGAAATTCCGAATGGTCCCAACATGACAAACTTTACCTATTCTTGCAGGTTTTAATATGATTAATAAAGCACCAAAGTTCAAATATAGCACAGATGGCCAGGTATCAATATGCATGGATGCAATTAATTGGGAAAGAATTTTAGACCACCAGTTTGCCATCTTAAATGATAGTTTGTCATAAACAGTAATCTTTCATAGCTTTGAAAAGTATCTCAGAGTATGTGAACAAACAGCAATCAAGGGTTCATTAGCCCTGTGGAGAAGCAGGGCTTACGGACTCAGGTGTTGTATCATGAATATGTGGCTCTGTTGTTTATAAAATCCCAAATTTCTCCTCTGTGGTGTAGGCACAGCATTTCAGCGGGAGAGAAGGGGATTACCGCAGTGCTTTCCCTTGCACGGGGTAGAAATGCCTTCCCCATTAGATGAAAGTGGCAGTCAGACTCTCACCAGCATAAACTGGTTTGTGTCAGCTTCCTAGGGAAAAAAAAAGTGTAAGATAAGCATGGTTTTTAGGCTGCTTGTAGACTGGTGTATGGATGGGTGTGCCAAATGGATATCCTCCTAGTGTGGTTTTGCATAAACTTCTCTAGTAACATGGCTTTATTCTATGATAGATTAAATAAGAGTTTTATCCATTTTATTTAAGGCCCTCCTCTTCCTCCGCAGGAAAAAAAAATTGGTTTCAAGAAATACTTCTGTCTATAACAATGCCAAAATTCCATTTAAAGATGTCTCAAAAGACTTCACTTTTGTAAAGAAATGCCCTGTAAAGACTATTTCCATCTGACCTGAATTTTTTTATTATCTTTCTGCTTCTTTTTTCTTGATATCCCTACTCTACAGTTTGGCCAGTGAACTGAAAAATTAATTATTTGCACAGCCGAGGGGTGAGTGGACAGTAGAACTCTGGTTTCTTCTTCCTCTGGAGTCTATAAAAGAACAGTGAACAGCTCTCTCTCTCTCTCTCTTTTTTTTTTTTTTTTTTTTTTTGAGTTTAGTTCCTGTTAATGTGCTTACTTAATAAATCTGGGCAGGCATGTCTTGACAAAGAGTTTGCAAAAAAATTTTTCCTTCTTTTTGGAGTTTAATTATTTATCTTTCTTGAAAGCCAAAGGTGGGTCCTCTAAAACTTTGTAATTATTAAATAATACTTTTCTCTTAAGTTACACTTAGCTGTTCTCCCCGTTTTTGACATTAATTTAAAAAAATAGTTTTTTTTTTTAATGTAATGTATCTCAACATTGTTTTTATTGCAGCTTGTTTCATTCCATTAAGTTATGGCTGATGTTCTCTCAGTCCCAGAATTTATTCTCTTGCTATTGACTTTTCAATTTTTTGAGTGGAAAAAATAAAAAAAAACACAGTTTCTTTGCATTTCGCAGACTCAAGTAAAGTTAATAGAGTTTCTTTTCCTGGAACTCCTTTCAAATTTTTCTAATGCAAATAAATAAATAAATAAATACACACACACATTTTTTTATATATATAATCATGTTACAGTAAATAAATATTTCAATCTTATGATTTTATTTCATAAATAACTATATATGACAAAAACTTAATACTGAAAGCTATATGTGACAAACACTGAAATCTGATAATGAACATCTATCTCTTATTTTCTTCCTAATAAGACATTTTAAAATACCCCAAACATTTATTTATTTTTTCTCCCCACCATTCACAGTTTTGTCTACTCAGCCTTCACGAATATTGGTAGAGTCATTCAGTTATATATTTACATTTATCAAAGCCATGCAGGTGTGGATGTTTGCAAGTTCTTGACTATTCTAACTTTTTTTTGTTAGTTCACTTTGGAAGGGAAAAAAAGTGTAGTCTTTTTCTTTTCTTTTTTTGTAATTTTGAGACAATCCCTAACGGCTTCTTCTAGACATTTTAATTTAGGAAGTAAATTAAAAATATATATATATTGTTCACACATTTCTATTCCTTACCTTGCTCCTTAACATCTTCAGTAAAACTTTTTCTTCTGTTAATGCTTGCCAGTATGCTCCCTCCAAAGACCGCATAGTCATATGGATGTTTAGTTTACTTCTTAAACAAAAGATGGATGTAAATCATTTTTGCATCATTTTTAAATAATACTCTTTTTTTTTTTGGATCTGCTGCAAGTGTTTTAATTTCAAAAAAAGCCTAAATGATCATCTGTAGCTTCTATCATCCTCTTGTTTCAAAACAAAATATTGTGTCTTTAGAAAAATATTCCTCCACTTGTTTGAAAGGCTTTGCTTTTTAATAAACTTTATTTGATATGTTGTTTTGTAAGCCATTTTAATGAATCCTTTCTTTAGAATCACATAACATATTTAATTCAATTTTCTTATTTAATTTTAAGCTTTTAATCAAAACACTGGAAATGATAATCTTGGTTTATCTTTCTGGGGAAAGCCTCTCCAGGAAGTGATATTGTCCAAATGAAAATTTTTGTCCCATGTAGCTTTATAGCGAGGCCAAGAGGGCTTGAGTTTGTGTGTGTGTGTGCGCGCGTGTGTGTTTATTACCATGTGTTACAGTAGCTCTCTTGATGGTTGTACCCTAGCTGGTATCCAGCAATAAATAACTTTGGCTACCAATCCAGTTTTTGTTAGAAATACCCAATATCCTTTTCCCTTTTAATGTGTTCTGGCATATCAACACCTTGTACTTCGTTCCATGCGTTTTGCCCACACCACTGCATCCCTTTGTGAGTCGCGATGTCGTGTGATTTGCGTGTGCGTGTCCTTCCCTTGACCACAGCTGCAGTTTGCCTGCGTTCAGGTGTATTTTACATTTTCTGAACTGTTCTTTCAGAGACTCATTTTCCTTTAGATTTGTAACAGATCTGAAGTTTTGCATCCTTAGCAAACTCTGGTACATTCACCTCTTTTTCAAAACTTTATTTGAGGTGCTTAAGGTTTTGATGTCTAGTTTGAGTCATATTATAGAGATCTTGTTTTCTGAACTGATGAGCAATTATGTTGCAGAAATTTGTGCCTTTCTAATTTGTGCCTCCCTAATTTGCATCGTCTTGAATGTTATTGTATTGTAGCTGCCAGGACTCAATTCTTGTAAATCTAGTCTGACAGTCTCTGATCAGGTTTATGATTTCTTATTCCATCTGTTTTTAAGTTCCATAATTCTTGTTAGTTGTGTTTTTTTTCCTTGTATGCCTCCCTCATACTCCAATTACTGCTATATAATTATTAATTGTATCTAGCTGTTGGCTTGGCTACTGATCACCTGGAATCTAATTTGCAATCAAAAAAATGTATTAAATTTATAGCTGTCTTCTAGAAATTCCTGGTGCCACCTATTGGTCAAAATGTAGAAGTGCAGCTGTTTGTCGATATTTAACATAAAAGCAATGCTGTCTGTGCAAATAACTATTTTAAACCGTGTTCTGAGTAGTTAATTACTAAAATTCTTATGTGTATAAGCTTATATGTTAGATTTATTTCTTTAGAGATCTATGCTAACTTGAAATATATATTGACAACGTGTAAAAATAAAGAAAATGCATATTACTAAGTTATAGTAACTTTATAAAATTTAAGAAATATTTTCTGTATTTAAAAGATCCAAATAAATATCAAAACTCCTTATTAATTGCAATCTTCACTGATTAAACATTGTGAAAGCTGGATATATCAGCTTCTGGTTCTTTCTCTTGGTTTGTTTTCTATTAATTTGGCATCTTTATTAAGGAGTGTATATGAATTTTAAATACATTTCCCTTTACAGCAGTTGTGTAGATTAATTTCATTATGAAATATAATCCTGGTCTTAATCAGTGAATTTAAATAGAATTATTTTTATATTGATATAAATATATGTACACTTCTTCTCTCTCTTTTTTTTTTTTTTTGGATAATATATGTAGTCCTACTGGATAGATAAAACTTTGCTTCAGAATGCTATTTAACTACTGATTTATGCAGGGAATGCAACTGCATGTACTAAACCAGCCATGCCAAAGCAGATAGCAACCAGGGACTCCAGCATAGTATATTTCTCAGCACAGTTTTACTTTACGGACAGTGCATAAATGGTGAACTGGAAGAGCCCCAGTTACAGAGGCAGAAATGGAGTTGGCCCATTAACTACAACATGAGATCCCAGTCTGATACAAAGAAACAGTGTGTCAGTCTGAAGTGGCTACGAAACAGATTTAATAGGTTTTCTGGAAACATCAAATGCCTGGAAAATTCATATCCTGAAGATGCCTACTTTCCCCCAAGCCGTGCCCCATGGCACGGAGGGTTTGCAAATGGCCCTGCGTTGTTTCCAGGCTCTTAGGCAACTCTCTGGCTCAAAGGTTTCATCAGTTGCCAGAGTGATTCATGGCTCACTTCCTGAAACCAAATAAAAACCACCAAATCTTTCACAAAATATAGCTGCATACTGAAAACATCAGGGGAGGGAGCTGTTGAGGGCTTCAGTTGTTTTCCTTTTTTTTTTTTTTTCCCATTTTTCCTTTGGTTGTGTATTATTGGAGGTTACTTTGGTTCACTTGTTTGCTTGTGGGATGCTTTTATTGGATTATGCCATCTGGTAGCCCTTCCATAGCAACTTGTTAAGTTGGATTTGTGTGATTAAGTCTGTGTTAATGAGAGGAATTTATGCATAATTTTGGTTGACAATGAAAGTCTTGGCAACAATGATAGATGATTAATTACCATTAAGTACTTCTCCAACAGTACAAAATCAAATTTGTTTCACAAATATGTGATGCTTAATTAGGTGAATTACCTAATTCTGACCCAGCGTAAAATCTGACTTAATTCCTGAACTCGTTTGACCTCCTGAGAACCAGAGGTCTACATTCAGATATTATATCTGACAGATAACCTGCTTTCCTCTAAGAGGTAACATTTAAAATTTAAGCTGAACAAGAAGAGGTATTATTGGAAGTCTGAAATAGTGCAACACAAGTTGCTGCTTCATTGGAAAATCCATAAACAACACAAAGCTCATAGCCATACTCTTTTATTGCTTGTGATTGCTTTATCCATTCTCACTGTTTTCTCAAAGTATAAAATTCCAGCACCTCAATTTTTTAATTTATTAGAATGACCAAAAGAAGGACATCTAAGTGTTGGATCCTCCATGTCCTACAGATAAGAAAAATACAGCTGGTACGGAAGTATGTTTGTAGTTTCAAAGCTGTGATAGCTCAGGCATAGACATTTGGGAGCCACTTTTCCACCTGTTTCTAACCTTTTGGGTGGCTTTGGACAAGTTACTTTTTCTCATTGTAATCCTTCATTTCTTTTTTCAATTTGTAAATCCTTTAGGGCAGTGTCCAGCACAATGGGCCGTCCTACAAGATGTATGGTAATAATGCATAATCTTTACATGAAAAGATTGTATAACTATAAAAGGCTGGGTTACAAAGTATTGCTGCAAATGTCTAGCGAAATGCTGTGTGGTCCTGACTCTTGACTTAAAGATATTTTATTTTGGATGTTTTTCTTATATTGTAATCATCATTCAATTATCTGAACACCTGGACTGCTCAGTTGTACATTTTGCATCTGTATGATTTGTTCATAAAATTAATCTGGAAGATAGTATATTATAACAACATTTCAGCTTAGTTTATTCATATACAACAAGGTAGATTTTAGTTCGACATTCTAAATGTCATGTAGCAACCTGCTTTTACCGAAAGAAAGTATGCTAAAACTGTTTTCTTTCCAAAAATGAATTGCATAAACATGGCCTTTTCTCACTTAACAGATCTGCTGCTTACATGTACAAACAATAAATCTGCCTATGTTCGTGTCAGAAATACTTTTGCTTGTTTTTGTCCCTCAGTCTTTAGAGCCAGGTAAGAAAGACTGAATAAGAGAGACTGCTGTTCCTCCTTGGTGCATAAACTGAATGTTATAGTCCATTGTGCATCCAGAAATCCATTGAAAACAGTTTACAAGTGTCACTCAGACCATAACCGAGACATGTCCAAAGGCCTCGTTTGGACCACAACATGTAGAGAGTATGATGGAACTGAAGGGAAGGATTTTATGAAGGAAAAGGTTTATGAAGAGGGAAAAGAGACAAGGGGTCTTCAGTCCACTAGCTTTGCCAGATGTGGCAGGTGTGCTCCAAGTGGCATAGTGAATGCATGGTTGTGTAGCCCTCTCCATTCAGACTGCCCATTCTCAGCTGCTAAAAAAACACTTTTTTTTTTTCTTTTTAGTTTTTCAGTTTTGCAGGCCTGGCTTTTGAAGAAAATTCCTATCCCTTTAGCACAGCTGAGGTAAAAATCATTGAGAATTCACAGACATAAATCACTGTAATACCATTTCATGGTGTAAGTTTTCAGACTAGAATAACACTTTAACCTCTCTATTTCAGCTTCTCCACGTGTTAAATGGGGCTCAGGATAATTACTTCCTTTCCTCACAGGGGTGTTGTGAGAATTAATTAGTTAACGTTTGCATGGAGTTTCCAAGATGCAAAGTGCTATACATGTGCTAATTAGTTTGATTATTATTAGCTGTATGTCATTTGCACTGTCAGGAAACCCATACATTAATAATCCAGCACAACAGTTCAGTTTTATACACTGCATCTTAGCCAATGTATTAGAAATGCCTCTCATAAAAGAAACAGTAGAAGAAATAAAGGTGTGTATTATGTAGCTAAATAGACCTGCCACCCAAGAGTGCCATTTTCATCTTGTAAACATTAACAAAATACCGCTGTAGTGGGTTTTAATTCTCAAAGTGACTGTGAAAACCATTTTACCATATAGGTGTTCTGGACTCTGGATCTTCAATTACAGGGAAGATATAAAAGTACATAAAAAGATGGCCTTTGGGTGGGAGGTTGCATCCCACCAAATATAAATATGTCTGTAATCAGGCTCTTGGATCCAGCTATAATTAAGCAACTGGCAATGAATCTCTCTGTTAGTACATGTTTCCAGTGACATCATTCATGAGGCTTGATGCTAAAGCCACTTTATAATGACCTTACCTACCTAAGAAGAGCAAGAGTTCCCTGGAAGTGTATCCCAGGGTAGCACTTATATGTTATAGGGAACTGAATGCATTAAAAGGAAAGGAAGGAGCTTTCAAAGAACTAGAACTCACAAAAACTTATTTCCTAGAGATGTGTGTTTTTATCTGGAAATCAGTCATGCTACCTTTTTAACAAGTGAAGACCAAAACAATATTATCAGACATACTGAGAAGAAAAAAAGTGAAATACCTCATATAATTCATTCCGAAAAGCAGGTCTGCCAAATGAAGTTCTTATTGTAAGTGATGGTCCCCATAGCACTCTCTTTCATGGGCGTTACACTTTCCACTTTCCCCTGGCTTCCTGGCATGTCGTTCACTCCCTTTGCCTGTTCTCATCGTCTCTATGGAACCTTTCCTTTGCTTCATGTTCACATCCTGTCTTCGTTAATCCTGTTTCTTGATATTACTCTGCTTTTTCTTTTCTTGTCTATAAGGCCTCTTTGTGTCCACAATTTTCTGCTATTCACACTTTCTTGAGACTGCTTTGTGGCTTTCTTCTCTATCTTATTTAATTATTTTCCCTGACATGAGCCAGATTTTTTTTTCCTTTTCCTCTGCTCTGCTCTGCTCTCCACTCCATTCTTCTTTACAGATCATCATAAAATGCCTCTCTTTCTGTAATAATATTGTATTACATGGAATAATAATTCTATATACGTACTCCCTCAAACATTAACTACTTTCAATACAAAATGAGTATTAAAAAAAAAGAAACAAGCATAAGTGATTGGCTTGTTTTCCTCTTTCCCTCATAATATTAGTTCAACTTATTCTGTGAGCAATCAGGTAGTCTCCCACATTGTACAGGAAGTATGATGTTTAGTCAGCACTCTGCTGTTTGGCACACACGGGGCATTCAGAACTCAAACATTTCAAGGACCATCCCAAAGCCATCTGCTTTATTTCATTCCCCTTTTTCTATCTTCCACACATATCATATTTTGCTATAACATGTGGGCTTCTGTGTTCAACTTTGACCTGTTTTATACTATGGAATAAACTTGAACACCTATTCCTGCTGTTTGAACAAAGCGGAGGTACATTGAGCTTTGGAATAAATCATGCAAGACTGGATAGTGTTCTGTAAGATGCACCTATAGAATATGGGAAAGGAATGGGAAAGATTACCTGAACCATCCAATTCCTAGATAGTTCATTTTACTGTGATGTAAGCTTCTAAAATAGTTCGGACCATAGTTCTTTCCAATGAGTCAAAAGCAGACAATTAACTCAGAAAATTAACTTTTAGACAAATTTTAGATCATTGAAGTTCACAGAGATAAATCCTAATTATAGGCTCTCTGTATATAGTTCCTAATCAGGACCTAAAAGCTGAGTTGATCAAAGGAGGATGGTTTTCCCTTTTTTAAAAATCATAAAAAGATGATTAATCAAAAATTTCCAGAATATGCATATAATTTTCCACAGGAACTGGTTTCCAGTTGCAGAGAGACAGACCCACCTGTCTGCTCTGGAACAGCAAAACTCTGTTAACAGGACACTCATCTATGATGAGGAGGAGAACATATTTTGCTATTCCTGCTCTACCTTAGGCTACACTGTTTAGCCTCAGTTTGCAGTAGGTGTCCTAAATACTTGGCTACTTAGTATTTTGTCTCCATTTCATCTCAGCTGTTCCATTATACATATTATATTATATTTATTTAGTTAGTTAGTTAGTTGCCATATTAAAGAGACTTTAGAACTTCATGGCTAGGGCATGAGGTTAAAGTCCAAAGCCCAATTTGAGAGTTCACGGACCCTTTTCTGGGAAACAGAAGACTCAGGTTCAGAATGAAAAGGAGTTGAATGTACTGAATCTCTGTTTGCTCCCTGATGAAGAAATGTCTTTGTGGGTTTTGTTTATGTATTGAAAAGATTTGTGGAAGAAGAAAATTTTTGTGGTCATATACCCACTGGAGCTGGGGATATAATTCCTCACCCAGCTCTGTCCCTAAGCTGTCTGTGACTTCAGTCAAGGTAATCACATTCTTAAGAGTGAAGCTTGTGCTATGATGTTTTGCCAAAACAGCACTTCTCTGGTAAGCCCATCAGAGTCCAACATTTTACACCCCTAGTATGTTTAGATGATTAATGTACAATAAAAGGTAATTCGGTAGTAAGAGAAGTTTTTTTGGTAGAGAAGATTTCTTCCCAAACAGTGTGAATGAACCCGTTATTACACAAACTGCTCACTCTCTGAAGATATGATCTCCATTTCATAAATTGTGCCAGCAGCCACACCAGTACTCAACCCCAGTTCATGAATTGCCCTTTCGAAAAGGAAGAGAAAGGACTGAAAAAGAATTGGTGACTTTTGTTGGCATGGTTAATAAAGCTGATTTACTACCAGTCATTCAATGCTAAGATGCTTCATCATCTAGAATGTGATACAGTGCTGTGATTGTGGTGGAAATCTGTCACCTAATAGGTGGCTGTTGCCATCTGCATTATAGGGAGCAAAGAGCTGCTGAAGCTAGGAACCGGCTAGGTTGACTCTCCTAGTTTAGTAAGAAATCTGTGGCTGAAATTTGACTTTTCAGTTGTTTTTTACAAGTAAATTGAATATTTTTTGGCATGTTGAACAACTTTACCTTCCTCTTTCACCACTTTTTTTGTTTTGTTTTGTTTTGTTTTGCACTTCAGAACTGGACGTAAGTGAAATATAAGTAATACAGAGTGTGCGTGTATTTGGCCATGCAGGCCATTCATTTTCAGGAAATATTTTTTTACAATGTCACCAACCAATTACTGAGATTTCTGGATCTGATATTTATTTATTTATTTTCTATTGGTGAGTTACAGTCTTATTTATTCTTCAGTTCAAAGCCAGGCTATTCATAATAAAAAGATGGATTTTTTCTTTTATGAAAACATGATGCTTTTCTATTCATTGAACTTTCTTAACTGCCTCAGTCAGTCATCTGAGTAAGTCATATTTAAGCACTTATGAATGTTAAATACCCAGTCTTTGTGTTCTGTCACATGGGGGTTTTTTGTGTGTGGTTGTATGTTTAACTAAAAAAATAACCATCAGGTTTCCCACCTTGTGAAATAAGTCCGAAATGTCTTTATAATCATAAGGAGCCTTCAAGAAAAAACGTGAACAGCAGTATAAGAGTTGAGGAACATCAGTTACTCTACTCAGTTGTCTCCCTGAAAAGCCCATTCCCTACAATGCCAGTATTAAGCATCTCCAAGAAACTGGAAAGAAATTCTCCTTTTAGCAATTGAAGGATTATGTGAGTAAAGGTATAGCTCCACAAGACTGGCTTGCTTAAGACTTTATATCTTGATACATTCTCATGCATTTAAAAGCAACATTTGTCCAGCACAGTTCCTGCTGGGCTCCTACTAAAAGGCCAGTAACTGAATTTCTTTTTTAGCCCTTACATTTTTTAACCATGCTTTCTGTCTTCTTTCTTGACTGGTGGCTAATTTCCTATGAGCTTATGGTAATTTCACTTGTTTCACCATTCTTGATCATCTTTTTGCTTTTGAGAAGTATGTGTTAATGTGTTATACTTTGGACTGTAGCACACAATCTAATTTTTTTAAGGGGACTGCAGGAATTCCACTCATGTTTGATCAGACTGTTGGAAATATATTCAGCTTAGTTATGCCTTTGGCCTCAACAATGGGGAGATCACTATAATTCCAAGAACAGAAAGACTGAAGTCTTAAACTGCAGATTTCCATGTAACAGTACAGCTATACCGCTTATGGGACTGATTTTGCTCATTACCTATTAAAGTTTAGATGTACGAATATTTTTTCAAGTCATTGTAGAACAAAGTTATAACCTGCAATTTTGCCCTCAAATATATAATTCATAGGTACTAACAGACTTTGCATTAATAGCTAAGATTAGTTACAACTCAACCCTCATCCATATTGATTTTTATAATATTAAGACATGGATAACAGAAAACACTGCCAGCAGCAGCGATTTAACTTAAAACCAAAGATGGCCTAACATTATGGATTCCCAGACTAAGGGAAAGAATTGAAATATTAAGAAAAAAGGGTAGTTTGTCAATAGCCCATCTGCTCTTGACCATATCAGTAAAAAGATAAATGCTGTGATGTTACTGGAGTTACTGTAGCAGTTCTAGTGAATAAAAAGATTGTTTTTCACCCTTTTCAAGGACCCAATAATTTTGAAGGATAAAGGTAGCAATATTAAAAGAAAGAACAAGAAATCTTTAAAAATAATAAAGCTAGACCTCAGATTTTCATTTCTGCCAACAATAAATATGCAAACCCTTTATAAAAATAGACAGGTTTGGATTCTTTCTCAACAAACAGTCTTGTTTACCTTCCCCTTTCCTGGAAGAGTGGACACTAATGAATTGCCTTTTTAAGCAACAGATGGACAGTGGCAAAAAAAAGAAAAATGAGAAACATAAAGAAAGCATTTTTTCATGCCTTCCCCAACATGCTAAAGCCAGGCCTTCCATGGAAACCATATTCACACAGCAGGTTATGCTTGACTGAATTCAGTTTACTTGCTTTCACAATAAATAATACACAAATAATGAAGATATGTGATAGAAAATCTTTTGAAATTAGAGTGTATTATCTATTTTCCCATCAAAACCTTTTCAGAAACATGTTTTTAACTTTGACCCTTCCCATAAGGTAGAATAAAATGAAAGATATTTTACAAAATGCAAAGAAAGAGTCATAATTAAAAAAGGAATATGACATTTTACTAAAACATACAATAAAAATGATTAAGTAGGTTTGATTAAGTCCCTAATATAGCATTCCCATTCTGATTTCTGTATTTTGTGGGAGTTATGCCTAACTAAAAGATGAGTAAGGAAATTTGGATTTGCTCTAGAATTAATTCCTATAAAGGCTGACTTTTAGCAAGTGAATGCAGGCAATTAGAATCTGTCATGGTGAAGATTTTCTAATCTCGGTCTTAGGAAAGCTGGTAATGGTAATTTTGAGGTGTTATGCTTCAGACTTCTTTTATGAGTGATCAAGGGTATTTTCTTGGCTCAACAGATAACCATTGCCTTTAAAATCTCTCTTTGAATGAACTGGGCTAGAATGGGAAGGAGATATGTTGTTTTTTCTCCATTGTACAATTATCAAAGCAAATATGTAGCTGAATAACAGAAAAGAGCACATTTCATCCTGTGAACCTTTCCTAAGTTTTCTGTTTTGTGGCAAAATTATATTTCTCCATTTTTAGTGGAAACCAGGAAATACTGGAAAGCTTATTCCAACTCTTATCCCTTTTTTTGGAGAAAAATTGCAGCCATAGAGCCAATTCTTCAAAATTATTTAACTTCCTTTTTTTCTGCTCGGTCAGCGGGCTATTGTGAATTCCACTTATAATACATTTGTATTTTATCCTCATTGCTTCAGAAAGCCTGATGCTATTACTGTTTTCCAAGAAACATAAATCTGGAATTTTTTCACAGTCAAAGAAATGACAACTTAATAATAACATTTAATTGCTTGTAAGCAAGAACCAGATTCTTCCTTCTAGCTGTTTTTTGTTCCAAGAATCACTTTCCAACACAGTGAACCAAACATGAATGTCCAATACATCATGCAAAGATACCACAAGACAGTCAAGACTACAGAAGGTGTACATATGTACACAGATGCCTATCTGTACACAGACTTACAGAACCTTGAGTCACAAGTAAATATGTTCAGTGACACTGATAACAAAACCTCTATTAACTTCAGCAGAAATTAACACCTCAGTGCCATTATTTAGTCTGTGGTATATGACTGGTTTAAAATACTCTAAGACGTGCTGTGCCCAGAAGGATGATACTGCTCCAGATTGCTACATGTTTCTGCCACCTTCTTTGTTTAAGTACAGTTGAATGTACAGTCGTGTGGTGAGCTGTACCAAGCCCAAACATTTACAAAATAAGATGATTACTGTTTATTTGCATCAGTGACTCCCCATTAGGCACATGATCAATAGTGTTAGCAGAAGGGATGTGGCAGGAACATGTGGTTGGGGCCCGTTTTGGCACAAGCATGGTATTAGATTGGCTTTATGTGTCTCACAAAAATTCAAATTCCACAGCAGCCCATAAGAAACTGCCCAGATACTATCCCACCACGCTGTGCTGGGAAGGACATCAGTATGTGCTACATTGAGAACAGTCCCAGTTTTCATTTCACTCCCTTTGAAATCAGCAGAAAGTTGACCCATCATGCTCCTTTTTTTCCCATGTTGAACTGAGAGAGTTTGCTGAACATTTACGCTTGCATTTCAAAAAGAATGCCATTTTAATCTGATAGTAGAGCATGTCAGTAAACATTCACACACCAGGCAAACTCAGTTATTCTTTCAGTTGAGGTACATATTTTGGCTGGAATATGGTTCATTAGTATATGTTAATGACACAATGGATTTTAACTTAACTGTTACAGACCTTATTGCATACATAGGCAAAACATTTGTCAAATATATTTATTCTTAATCTTCTGCCCCTTTTTCCAAAAAAACTAAATAATTTTTGTCTTGTTCAAGTAGTAACTTCATTTTAAAATTCAGATAAATTCAGATAATTCTATAGCATTTACAAATGTTAGGATGGCCATTTGAAATCCAGGAACAATTTTAATCCAAATTAAAACAAATTTTCTTGATTTTGTTTTCCTCAAGTTTTTCAAATCATCTTGGTTCCTGGTACTACTTTATTTGATCAAGAATCAATCAAGCAACCCTCAGTTTATAGCATCTTCAAAAAATATTCCATAATTTTTGAAGTTCAGCAAAGGAGTTCCTCATCCTGTGATTGTATAAATGCTTCTCTTTAAGGAAGTTCCTTTGCTGAATTGTTTTCCATATGTCACTCTTTTACACAAATTAACATGGTGGCTTTTGCATGTATCATCTATGTCTATTTGACTGAAGTCACAGTCTCTAAACTAACTCAATCGCTTTTACTGCATACAGGTTCATGATCTGCACCTTGTTCGACTAGCAGCTCTCCCATATACCTCCGCTGATCTGACTGAATTAATCCTAGCAAAAAACTAGTGAAATGATATGAAGCACCATATTGAAGGCTTGATTGACATAATGTGGCATGCACATTGGTGCCTCTTCTCCTTACAATCTGATATATTTATATCCTTAGATCTTAATCTTAATCTGTGGGATTAATCTTAATTATTCCAAATGTGAAGCTCACTGTGTACAATAATGGAAAGAGTATAGAAAGCAATGGAGTAGACAATACCTAGAACTAGTGGGAGGTAACATGGGAGTAATGGTGACAGTGTAAAGTGATTTTCCATTAAGTTGAAAGAAAGCTAGCTTTTATTTATTTTTCCCCAGGAGCATCTAATATATGGACTGAACATTAGTACATCCTGCTTATTACTTAGCGATGCTCAAGTGATACCCACAAAGTTCTGATAACTAGCAACTCAGACTTCATCCCAGTCATAGAGGAATGTGAGAAGGAAGTGTTAGGCCATGTTTCGTTTCTTTGGCTCATGTGGGGTTCCTCCACAGCTGAGGGTTTGGCACAACGTGTTGAATGTGTCTCATCAGCCTTCACAGGTATTTAAACTTTCACAGAGGGAATACTTATCATTCTGTTTCTCCCCAGCAAAGAGGATCTGAAGAGAACTCAATGACATAGTTTTACATGAATGGAGGATCCTATATTACAAATGATGAATAACTTCCACAGTTTCACTAGTATTCTCTCTGATATTGCTAGAATTCATTTTGACTTCTATTTGATGCATTTGATGCATTCGTGCATGCGGATTTTATTTTTATTCTTGGGCAGAGGCTTCTAGTTCTGTCTGCTGTCTTCTCATGATGCTCTAATTTTCTGAGAAGTTTTGCCATTGGCTGCAACCATATATCACTATAAATGCCTAGTGAATTTCCAGCTTTTAAAATAATGTAAAATATACCATCACTTCAGATCATCAAAACACTGTCTTTTAAATCATTTAATCTTGACTTTGTCTAGTGCCTTAATCTGCTGTCCTCTTTGTTGCATGAAAGCCTGCTAAGGGTGTTTAATTCCTGTTATTTCTACTACTTTTAAAGGATATTTTTAATTAAAGAAATTAAAACTGTAAATTAAATTATTACTTAATGTATCCTGTAAAAAGAAAATAGATGGAGGTGTTTCACTAAAACAAGAATACCTGAATCATGTTCTGAGCCCTCTGGAGCAGTCTGTGACCCCATAAGAATAATGATGAAACAAAACCAGAAGAAGTTTTTCTCATTCACATAACATCCTTGTATATGTGTATTGCCTCATCTGAAGGATGGCAGGAGTGGGGGACATTGCCCGCATAAAGGGAATTAAATAATAATCAGGGAGAAACTTGTTTGCTGTCTCCCACTGAAATGCATGCCAGGACCAGCACACTAGAGGTGCTTCTGCACTGTGTAAGAAATAATATAGCACTAACAGTTGTGTTTATACCAGAGCTCCTGCACACTGCTGCAGAATTTTTAGAGTAGATAGCAAAAGAATGAATAAAATGAGCTGAAATTTAATCAACTGCTACTGCTTGCTGTTACCATATTGGTAGGCTAGTTGCCCATACCCTGCAGTAGTACTACTACCACACTTTTAATAACCACTTTGTTCTTGCCATCCCTGTGAAACTTTGTCTTTAGGCATGAAGTCCTCTCCTGAGGTAGTGCAACTCTTCCCTTCCCACAGTGCGTGGGCGTGTGCCTCAGGCCATGTCTGCATTTACAAACATAGCACTTGCAATTCCAGTAGTGCCAGCAACAAGAGTAACAGCCAGACTGACATTTGTCCAGACAAGATTTGTCGTATATCTTTAGCATATCCAAGAAACTGCTTGAACGCAGGGCTCTAACTTTGCTAATGGCTCATTGGCATATTGTTGCTATGCTGCTATTGCTGCTGTAAGATGGATATTATTTCTTCTTAGTGAATTGGCATACTTGACTACCCCCTCCCTCTCCCCTCCGCTGCCAACAGATGGAACAACAGTCTTTCCGTACTCGGCTGGAGATATGGGAATTAGTCGTCTAGCTGTGCCATTAGGGACTGAGCTGTTGATACTTGAACTAGAACATCAGAATTGTTGCTGTACTGAGTTTGTAACTAGCTCTTCTATTGCCAGCAGCTGTTTTTGTGTTTGTTGCTGAAATTTTAAATTCCTTCAATCCACCCAGTTTCCTAGAACAGCAGTAGGAGCTTTTGCAGACTGCTGAGAAGTCTGTCAGATCCTTGCAGAGCTGATAAACTTTTCATTGGTGTCTTGGAGATTCCACATTCATTGACCCATGGACATTTTCTAGAGGATGAAATGCTTCAATATGTCATGGATGAAACTTTAGAATTCGTTATGATCTTTACAGTTTATTATGTCCAAATGGCATCTGGAAAGGAAACAGACTTCTTGCCTCCAACACCTTTAAGTAATCTAATGCTTTGAACCTACAAACAGATAATAATAGGTTTTGTCCCACTGGATTTCCTTGCTGGTTGAATGCAGGACTACTCATGACCATAAATGTTCTTAGGCATGTTTCCAGGGCTGGTGCATCAGTTTTGTCTACAGCTTTTTATTTGTGCATAGTATAGAGCCAGGACAAAAATAAAGTTGGTTTGGTAGGTTTATTTTGTTTTTCCTACAGTTTTATGACTTCCATGCAATTCCAAAAGTGGATTATGGTTGCCGTCATGTCAGTGGAAGTTAAAAGAATTTAATATCCTTATTTTTTTTTCCGAAGTCAGATTTTATGTGATGTGAGATCTGTAATGATGCTGCACATTAGAATGGAAGTGCAAGGAGATTCCTTGGGATGCAATTCCTTTTATAGCTCACTGCCTCTGATTGATTGCAAAGGCTGCTTTATACATTATAAATGGATTTTGACCACGGCAATATTTGTGTTCTCTACAAAAAGCTGGCTTGTCTGCACAATGGCAGCTTTGTGGCTTGCCAGAATAACTGACTTTGGTTCAGCAGTGGGTGTGGGTCCCCATGTCAGTCTATTATAAGCACTGTGGAGATTATAATGTGCATAGTGAAGTGGCAGAAGCTAAGTTTCTGATCAAGAAGTCCTTTGAGCGATACAAGAGAGAGGGTGAATTCAGCTGTTTTTTAAGTCAATCCAAGAGGAAGGGTAACAGGTAAGATACAAACAGAGTGCTACCTGAAAGCTGGGGGTAGAAATCAGGGAAGTGTTCTTTCAGGTGGGGACCTCTGTAGTTATCATTCATTCATATTTCACAGCAGGACTTTTCTCATAAAATGCTGTGAAAGCATAGACTTTCTGCCAAATATCTATGTTTTGGCCACAGATCTCACATGCTTACATTGGTAATAGTATACACATTGCATGGGGGCATGAAAAAACACAGAAACAAACAATTTCATATTGTGAAAAGGAGGTCCAAAATATCTTGGCAGTGACCAGTGTGTCATTTAGTATCTCAGGTTTCCTTGCCAACATTTAAATTAAACTGGACTAGAATCAAATCAGTTCTATCAGTACCCTGTTCTAACCTTTGGTTAAGCCGATCATTTGCAGCTTGTTGAAATGTTTAATCTATATGAAAATTGTATCCCACTATTACTCCTTGGCACATTTATGTGCCTGGTGAATAGGACCCTACCCACCATCATTTCCTTGCACAATTACAGGTTGTTAATTCCATGGTCTCTTTATGAGCCACTTGGTGCTGTCAATTGCCTTTGCAAAGATGCAAAACATTTTTTTCTCCTCCTGAGAAATGTGATTTATTAGACTATTACCCAAACAGAATGTCATTTCAATGGTGCCAAATGTGCACCATTCAAGAGAAACAGACATTCAAAGGGAAAAAGATCTTCACCACTACAGTCAAGTTCTATCACCCTGCAGTGTGTGTAGCCACATTTAATTCAATTCCGAAACCTCCATTCCAAAAATAGTTCAAGAAAATGTCTGCTTGTGTTAATTTCTTATGCTCAACACTGTCACTAGTGACATATTTGTCAATACTTGATGGCCACACTGTTTTATGGAATGATGGCCAAAGGCCAGAAAATAAATAATTCTCATAAGAGAATTTTATTATGCTTTTCCATAGCAATCTGTCTTACTTTCTGTGACTCATTATAGTTTCATCTGTGTCTTTAGGCTTGCAATATGTATTACAAAAGAAATTTCAATTATTCTCTTAAAGCTTCATGTGAAAATCAAGACATATATTTACACTGAATTTGTTACACAATAAAATGAGAGTTGAAAGTAATCCCAATACAATAAGAAATCTAGTGAGTTATTTTTATTAGTGTCAAAATCAAAAAAAAGGAGTACTTCAATAATGGGGAGAATTTTACGTTCTATGAATACAAAGGAAAATGGTAAATAAGTTTTGTTTCCTCTTTGTTTTGGTATTTCTATCTGCAAAGTACAGTCACAGAGGCAGATGTTCTATTTTGCTTAAAAATTATGAGTACTCTCAGTGCTGTAAGCTCTTGCTTAACAAAGAAGAACCGGCTGTAGAAGAGGGTTTTTTTCTGTTGATATGTGGCTTTCAGGGTTATCTGACCTTAAACAACCTGTCACAGAGAAAAAACAAAAAGTTGGAAAAATCATTTCCCATTTCTCAAGAATTCCAAATCGCATATAGAGTGTGGGGGGAAATGTTGAGACAGGAATCCTACTGTGTACTAGATAGTCTTTGAAGGAAGGGGTAAATCACTTTTACTTACTTTGTCAAAGCAAAGAGTTAAGAAATGAGAAAAATCATAAAAGACTTATGGAACATAAAATATCTAAATGCATTATCTATATTTTCCTGTGACTATAGCTATAGCTCTTTTCTGAGCTGTTATTTCAGGTTCCTCTCAGCAGTTAGATTGGAAGTATTCCAGTAGCGCTTTCTGCTTTCTTCTCCAGTTCAGCTGTCCTTGGATTGCTGCATTTTGTATGTGATCCTGGGTTTGACTTGCATTTACTAGAGGCAACAAGGAACGTCAACATTTTCTTTGGGAAAACTCCTTTATTAAACTGCGGGCATGCTCTGAGTATAAATTAGACATAATAAATTCTATCTGTGATTATTCTTATGAACTGGGAAGCCTTTCCTGCTGCTTTCATAGGGTGTTTTCAGTGGAATCCATAAGAAGAGACAGGCCTAAGACATTTAACATGAAGAAAACAAAAAGTAGTATAAAAGAAGGTTCTACTGTTCTGTAGCAGCAGAAACATGAAAACTTTATTTAAAATCATGTGCTTTTTGTTGCAGACTTAGCAATGATTGTTTGTGGAAGAGATAATAAATCATAGGCAAACACACCCAATTCATTATGGGATCATGCTTTCAATTTTGTCATTATTATTAGCCCTTTTTAGACTGTACAATTTTCAACTGTGTAGGGTACATTTCTTATGTATAAACCCAGATGATCTCTAACTAAAATCATTGCCAACTTGTTGTGCAGAGCTGTTACCAAATTTCAATTACTAGAATATGTAACTAATGAGGAGAGAGACATTCTTGGTCCCCTTGGAATTTTTCAATTTCTCTGTTTGTGTGTTCAGTTTCTTAAATACACACACACACTTGAAATCTTCAATGGCCTATGATAGCTTAAGGCTATTGCTTCAAAAACTGTCTCCACTAGAATTCCTTTCAGAGAGGGTAATTCCTTTCAACACTTTTCAGTGGAAAAGTGAGGCTTTTGCTTTAAAAATCCTCCAGCTTAAGTTGATGTTTTGTATGTACATTCTTCCCCAGTGCGCTTCTTCTTCTATTTTCATCAGTGTTTTCTGAGAGAGGATAGGAGAGAGGATATGGAGAATACTTTTATCAACACCTCCACAGCTTGACAAGGAATACGTATTAGAGAAAGCTTCAAATGACTGTTATGTATGAAACAAGAATGAGGCACGTACTTCTCTGCTCTAGTCCTTTCAGTCTTGCCCAAACCTAGTGCTACAACCTTCTCACAAGTATTACGCTCCATTTCTGTTTAAGAAACAGCGGTTATATTGAAAACTGTCTTACTTTCCTACACTGTGATTCCCTCACCATTCTAGCTCATCCCTGTGTGAAGCAATTATTTATTATAATCATTCACTCATATTGTGTTTGCAGGACAATGACTATTACAGTTCAATTTTAGCAGTATTTCTATACTGGGTCTATTCTTATCAACTTGGTTTTTACCTATTAAATTAACCTTTGGGATAAAATTTTCCACGAATGCCTTCTGACACACTTTTCCAGCATGGATACTATGGGTAGAAGTATAAATCTGTTATTAAAAATGAGAATATTTTCTGTTCACCTGAAATATTTTGTTAGTAGGTGAAGCAATAAAGCAGCTGGGAGTAGAAAGGACCAATCAGGCCAGGAAATAGTCTTCAGTGGGAAGTATCTTTTAAAAGTTCTGCTGATAATAAATTTAGTTTCACTTAATCACACTCAAACAAAAATCACTCTGAGCATTTGGCTTGCAGTATATTTGGCTCTTGTATGCCTGTATGGCTGCAGTGAACTGATTGTAAGTAGGTAGTTCAGAAAGTCATATAACAAAGGTTCATGTGATGAGTGTTCATACTCTCTTTTTGCCTATTTTTACTTTCAGGGTACCTGATCATGTCAGAGGGCAGCACAGTAGTGCTGGGCTAATGCTTAGGGAACACGTCATATGGCATGTTTGCACAAAAGTCTCTTATTCCTTGGCACGCAGAATTAGCTGTGGCACTGCTGCACCTTCTATACCAGCTAAAACATGGGAAACTGGGAAAACTAATGGTGTGGGGAGTTACGAGGAGTCATGTGCATTGTCATGCTGACAATTTGAGATTGATAGTATTTTGGGATTGGTAATAATTTTGGGATACATAGACCAGACTAGCTGAAGGACACGCACAACAGGATGATGTCGGAAAATACTGAGGAATAATTCCTGGAGCTGCTAGGGTTCCACATTTCCTCTTTCCTGAGAAATTCTGAAACTTCAGACATTTCTTAATTCAAAAAATTCCCTTTTGAGAAGTTTTGGCCTTTGGAAGTCCAGCAGGAAAAACAACATGAAAAGAAATGAAAACCTGAAAATATCCAACTTGACGGTAATGTGTCATTCCAATAAAATCCTAATATCTGATTATTTTTGTATTCTGTAAAATATATAAGAAAATTAGACATTTGGAAACTAATTTTTTTTTCTTTTACCTTTAAAACAGGCTATGCATAGTGGTAGTAAAGAGGATACTGCTAAGGTGTGGGAGCTCTGCAACTTCATGGGCATATTAAGACTTCTCTTGTATCTTAGGTTCCTTGCCTGTTCTTGTCACACACCTGTTCTGTTTCCTTGTGCTTTTCTCTCACACTTTCTTCATCTTGCCTTCCACATTCAGCTCTTCTGTTACCCTTCTATTCCTTCCTTTCACTTACCTATATCCCTTCCACCAGCTTCTGAGCTTTTTCAAACATGTTGACCAATAACAATTTTAGCATCACTTGAGTCACCCAGTAGGAAGTAAGATGCTTGTTGCTGTGCCTTGGAGGAGAAGGTTGTAGGTGAACAGGACAAACTCAAGAATTTGTTGAACTGGACAGGATGTCACCTACCAGAAGCCTCTCTTTTTCTCAGCAGAAGTGCTCACAGTGTAAATTTAAGCTTTGAATTTTCCTTTTTTCTCTTCAGATACTCAGTTCAGAGTTTTAGTAGCACATAAGACAAATTGAAGTGATATGAAACAAATTCATGTTGGCAATTTCCAGATACCTGACCCTCTGGTTTGTTTTGTTTCAACAAAACAGAACTTTTCAAAGGAAGGGACTGAAGTAACTATGGGCACAAAACACCTGTGCAGCTTTGCCCATTTTGAGTAAGAAAAAACTGAGAAAAAGGAGACTAATAGAGGTGATGTTCTGTTTTTCTGAGACATCAGTTGTCCTTGAAGGTTACCCAAGAAGAGATGTCAGGGCCTGAAAGTGAGGCTAATAGGGCCCTGCAAGCAAGGAGCAGGTTATGATAAATGATGGGTGTTTTTCCACAGTGAAAGGGTTGTCCAGAAGGCTTTGGAAAAGTGAGACTGAAGTAAATTATCATTTAAACAACCTTCTGAGGTGGGTTTTTTTGGTCCAAAACAAAATAGCATAATAATCTGATCCTTTGGCAGCAGGAATTTATTTCATGAAATGCTAGCCTTTTGCTTTCTTACTCTCAAGAAAAGCCCTCAAAGAAAGGCCACCTCACCACTAATGAGTTAAGAAGTAGCAGACGCATTCAGTTAGAATGATATTAGGATGCTTTTCTTCCAGCCATGTCATGATTAGACAAATAACTTTCATTCCTCTTAATTGACATACCTCCACAGTTAGTTAAAGGCTTAGTTAAAAAAATAAAATACCTTTGTTTTTAAGATTATTTAATTTTTAATTTAAGGAGAAGGAGGGAGAAGCTTTAGCTGGAATGGAAAACTAAGCAACAACTCAAGCAATCTAGGCTTAACTAAATGCTAGTTCAAGAACTAGGAAGTATTCATATTCTGAAATCTGCCTAATCTATTTAATTTTATTTCAGTAGTAATGGATGCTAAGTAGTAATGGAAAGTATGTTTCACAATTACTCTTTTTTAGTGTGTTCAGCATCTCTATACTGTTGATACTGAAATCTTGACACCAAAAATTCTTGTGTATAGTGTAAATTTAGTTTAATTCTGTTCATTAAATCAGAGCTCCTTGTCATTTTAAACTACAAAGCTGGGCTACAGGTATGAACTGAATAGCCTCATGTAATACACAAAGTTTATTTAATACCAAGATCCAGAAGTACAAAGCATACCTGACTACTTCCAGAGAAGGCATGCCTAGAAGACCAAACTTTAACATGCAGAACCCTGCTGAGCCAGGAAAAGTTAAGTATAACTGGGAAAAGTAAGGAAAAAAATGTCGTGTAAATCTTTTGAAATTTTCTCCCAGTCACAGAAGAGTATGACTACGAGAGAAATTAGATCCTCAGCTAATCTAATTACTGCTGGTTGTATAGCCAGGAAAAAAAAAATGAAACAAAATAAAGCTTTATGTCATTAAAAATAACACTGAAATCTCTCTCTCCATTAAAAATAAATGCAAATAAGATTTATTATGTGTTATTCTTTTTCTCATACTTTCACTTCATAGTATTTTTCAGTATAGATCTCTGCTTTTTTTCCACCCATTTATCCCACTAACTGTCTCCAAAACAGAGTTCAGAATAATATGTCTGTCTATATATGGTGAATTGAAAACTTTCCAAAGCTTAAATTTAAGAGTTGTCTTCTCTAGACAGCAACTATTGTGATTCGGTTTTGCATGAAAGATGAAAACAGAATCTAAAACTTGGCTCTCTGAAGATAAATGCTGCTGTTGTAATGAGGGAATTCAGGTAAAGTTGGTTATCAGATTTATTTTACTACTATAATGATACTGTTACAGTGTGGGACCTGGTGGGGTCTTTTTTGTTGTAGTTTTTGCATATGAAGAAATACACCTTTTAAAATTGTTTTCTGGCTTATGATGCTGATTCTTAAGTAGCAGAGATAGCAGTGTCTGTAATAGCTTGTCGGGGCAAGTTTGCATAATAACGCCAAGGTAATATTTTTTACACATATAATGTGGGGTTTTTTGCTGCCTTGCTCTAATGAGTTAACATAACTTCCTTAGGCTGATAAACATTGTTATTGTACAGCTTCATGAAGGGAATCCGCTGCCTGGATAGCTTTGAGTTATGACTAGAAGTTTGCTTTTGCCATTTCTCTTCTCTCTGCAGTGCGGGGAAAGGAAAAATACTACCGTGTATATTATATTTAAGCAATGAGGCCAGCATAAGCCTTTTATCACTTAGATAAGGACAGACAGGATAGTTAAGGTCCCCTGGTATTTTAGACAGTTTGATCCTTATCTGACATAAAAAACTGACATAGAGTTCTTCTGACTATTTCAAACTAGCATTTTAAAGAGAAAATGATTGACACTTTTCCATTTCAATTTCTGCTTTTTTTTTCATGTCTAGTTTGCAGTTAAAACAAGCTAGTGGTCATCATGCACAGAATAACTAAGAACTGGGGCAATCAATGTAGTAATTATCTGTTCCTAGAATGAGCTGAGGGCAGGCTGGGGCTCTCATTCCTATATAAAAAAATGAAGGAATGAGAACCAAAATGGATGAGCAGGATTACTGATTTTTGTTTGTGTTAGTTTTGTCAAGGAGACATGAATTCAAATAATGACATTCCAGTCACTTCTGCTCCCATAACATTATTCAAATTTATCCTTAAATATATGAGACCTTAGTTGTTACTGCTAGCTACATTAATTATGCTGCTTTTGTGTTTTTAACTCACTGTAACTATTTCCATATAATACATAAACAATATATCTAATACATAAACATATGATCTGGCTGTGTTAGAAACCAGCATGCACAAATACCTTCATTAGGCAAGCATTTTACAATCATTAATGATGAGAATGACCATGATCATTTGCTAAGAGGTGTCATCCCACACATTTCATCAGTTTACCTGGTATAACCTGCCAGTGGAAGTATTGGATATTTCATAGGAAGCAAGATGAAATTGTACCTTTGTTTCTGTTCCCTGTGGTGTAGGTTTCCTCAGGTATGGTTGTGACACGCCGCACAGCCCGTTCCCCAGTGGCTGTTGGAGTTGCTGTGTCAGAGGCTGGGACCCAGAYCGACCCTCTGACAGTGGATGTGGCTCTACAGGTCTCAGGCTGCAGGGAGTGCTTGGGGCCTCTCCGGGAGGCCTGGGCTGGCAGCCAGCTCTCCTGCAGGAGGTGTGCTGCTGTTGACGAGCTGTGTCGTCAGGTAAGGGAGTTACGGGAGGAGGTCAGTAGGCTGCGCAGCATCCGAGAAGATGAGCAAGAGACAGACAGGGTATTCTCGGAGACTGTGCAGCTTCG
>NW_020450073.1:0-1191 GCF_003343035.1 Apteryx rowi | reverse complement strand
GAGGCCGCCCTCGTTTTGCGTCTTCCTGGCCTCCTTTCAGGGTTTTCTTCCCTGCGTTGTCACGTCCTTAGGTCTTTCTCGCCGGCCTCTTCCGCATCGATCTGCCTGGCTTTGCCGGGCCCTTTCCGTCACGGGCGGTGGCGTTTGACTCTCTTCTGGGCTTATTCAGAGCATCAGAGCCACATGGTTGTGGCCTCATAGGGCTTTTTGGCTGGCAGTGTCTTATGTGTAGGAATAGTTCTTTCTGCGTAGGGCTTTCCTTCATGTCTGTGTCTGATGTTTGTGTGTGTGTGTGTGTCTGTCTGTCTGGGGCTGGAGCTGTCTTGGCTGTGGGTGTTAGCTATGGTAGTGTGCAGGGGAGAGTAGTGCTGGCCTGGAACGTTGACTGGTGTTGGGTGTTGTGGGGTTGGTGAGCGTTGCCTGGCAGAGGAGAAATTTTGTTTTGTTTTGTTTTTTGCAGGTGCCGTGGGTGCCCCGCCAGCCACAATGTTGGAGTTTGGGATTGGCGCAGTGCAGGTGAGCACAGTGCCAGCGGGGCTTTGGCGTGGAGGGTGCTCTTGCGGATGAGGCTGGAGCTGACCGGCGTGGGGGTGACCGCTTGCGCTCTGTTTTGGCAGGTGATGAAGGTGAATGTGGTGACTGGAGGAAGATCAGAGAGGATGCGGCTGCCATTGAGGATGTGTCTTGAAGACAGATGGTGACCCTGAGCAGTGCAAAGGCTGGGTTGAGGGGCAAACGGTGTTGGTGTGCATTGGCGGTGTGTCTGTGTGCGTGCTGACAGTTAGTACAGCGTGGAGGGCTCTTCTGGATGAGTGCTGTGTGTGAGGCAGAGGTGATGGGGTGTGCCTGGCAGAAGGTGAGTGTGTTCTAGGCAGGGCAGCTCCAGCCTGTGTCTGTGTTGTTGTGTAGTCTGTGGTGTGTGTTGTAGCTGTGCTATCTTTTGCTTAGGTCTTGATGTAGTTCTTGTTCCTTGTGCTCAAGGAGCATTCCATGCAGCACTAGTGCGGTAGGCATCCGTTGTCTTTTGCTTGGCCTGACTCATCAGCATCTTGCCAATGGATGGCGTCTTGTTCTGTGCAGCCCGCTAAAAGGGGCCGTCCGTCGCTCCGTCTTTGCATCGCGGCCGTTTGCGGCCGGTCATCTCCGTGGCCCTCATCGAGGCCTCGTCGGCCGCTCCTCTTCGGAGGCCGC
>NW_020450072.1:0-1183 GCF_003343035.1 Apteryx rowi | reverse complement strand
GTTGCGTCCCGCTCGATATAACGAAACAATGTTGATGGGAGAGGGGGAGATGTGGAGGAAAAAGGATGAGCAGGGRGGCACTGCGGGGCGGAACATGGGAAGGTCGTAACGGGCGGAGCACTGCTGCCGGAAAAGAAGGCGGGGCTTTACAGCATTACAAAAGAGCAGGACGCGCTTCATTAAACGCCATTTTGCCACTCCTCATATTGGTGTCTGTGTGGTGATGGTTCGGGGTCTGGGGGGAGGCCCCGTGCCTCCTCGGTAAGAACGAGAACGGTAACAGGACCACCACAATATGCGGGCTCCAGCCCAAAGTCACGGTTCAGCCCCCGGCCTTGGGACAGGCCCATCCCCGAGGATGCTCACAAGGGCATATTTCCATGGAGAGAAGATTTCATGCCCACTCCTAAAGCAGGTGCCGATGGGAGCTAAGAGAAGATTCTTGGTCCTAGGCCGGGTTTTAACCAACTGCGCCCCAGCACCCACAGGTGAGAAACTTCTCACACAGGGGCTGAGTGGGGAGGAGGGTTCGACAGCTGTGCAGCATCTGACACCCAAACTGCCCTTCCTCCTCCAGCCAGGGGGGTCTCCAGACCCCGCTGGCTCTTCCTGATGGATTCCCCATGCCACACACTGACAGGCAGTGGGGCTAAGGCCAAGCACACAAAAACACACTCCGCCTTCGCCCTGGCTCATTTCCTTTCCTGCACTGAGCTGACACCTGAGCTACTTGGAGAGATCTCCTGGAATGGGGAGGAGTCACCAAATGCATCTGTATCTGTACCTGTGTCTGAATCTATATGATCTGTATTTATATGTAAAAAACATTGGGATTCTGTGACTAAACTGGCAGTTTCTGAGAGCAGCTTCCTGCTTTAACTTTCCTTTCCTACACTGAAATTATTTATGTTTCCTACTTTTTCCCTTGCATTTTTCTCTTTCCTTCCTTTTGTCATCCCCCCACCCCACCACTTATGCATCCATCCTCCACTCATTTACTGCAGCCTTGGCAGGCACAGGAAAGCATGGGGCCACGCCACTGCCATCAGCTCTCCCTGCCCAGCTGCCCCAGCACAGCTCGCCTCTCCCCCACAACGGGCGCCATCTGACCGGGAGACAAAATCAGATGTCTCTGCCCAGGGTCTGGTGCCTCTCTCGGGGAGGCAGAGGATAACGTCCCCAG
>NW_020450071.1:0-1211 GCF_003343035.1 Apteryx rowi | reverse complement strand
CCCGTGGCGGGGTTTGGCCGTCTGCCATTCCTTTCTCGTCAGCRCTAGGTTTGCTATGATAATTAGATCTGACTTGTGCATTAATTGGTGCTAGTTATTTACAAAAATGTTTTGGATAGTTGTCATCGTTTTGCGCCAAAGTGCTATCCGGCGGCATCTGTCGGATGGTAATTCTCCGCGTGACGGCGATCCCATCCGCACAGCGTGCCAGGAGGAAGACGCTGGCGAGGAATAGTCTCCGAGAGCTAATGATTTCCTTGGGAAGTTACTCCGGGGGGCCGTGGGCCACCGAGGGACGCGTCCGCCTGGTGTTCCCGGCTCCGAGGGGCGCCGTGTCCCCAGGGCCACCTGCGGGGCAGCCGAGCAGCTGCCGGTGCCATCGCCCCGGCCGGCTGTGGAGGCTCCGGGGAGGCCGGGACCGGCTCCTGCCCCACTGGAGGTGGTGAGCGGCGGTGTGCGACGGTGGAGCCGCCGGGGCCCCAGGCGTCCCGCCCGCCAGACGGGGGGAGCAGGCACGCCGGGTGCCGCGGGTGTGTGCCGCTCGCAGTGGGGGCGACCTGCGCGTTTCCAGACCCACGGCTCGCTCTCGGCGGCCGAGTCCCCGTTTTGGCAGCCCGAGGCTCCTGCCCATCCTCGCGGCCGGAGCGGTACCCGAGGGAGCAGAGCAGGATGCGGCCTCGGGGGCCGGTTCCCCCGGGCTGGGGCAGGGGCGCGGGAGCTGCCGGGAAGGGAGGCGGGAAGCTCTCCGTGGGCTGCGGCGGAAAGCGCCCACTCGTGACGCACGACTCGCTTTCGAGCATCCGGGGAGGAGCGTCTCGGGCTGCTCTGGCCGAACCCCCAGCTCCAAGCCTCGTCGGCGCGAACTGCAGAGACTCGGGCCCTCGGGAAGCCGAACCTGCGCCGCCGCCTTGGGCAGGGGCCGGGCCGGGCCAGCTGGGCACGCCACCGTGGCAGCCTGCAGCGCGGCGGCAGGAGCCCGCGGAGGAGAGCAGCTCCGAGGCAGCAGCCTGGGGTTTGCGGTGAGACCGGCGCTCCAAACCGGGTGTTTTTCGAGCAGCGCAAACCGCTGCAGCGCTCACGGCTGAAAACAAGAGCGTTAGGGTGAGCCGTGCTCTGGGATCCTTTGCATCCCGGATAACAAGGGCCTCTTTCATCTCCAATGAGGTGCGAAAGCCTGGGAGAACAGGAAGCATTTGCAGCCCCGGCTCTGG
>NW_020450070.1:0-1155 GCF_003343035.1 Apteryx rowi | reverse complement strand
AAGAGGAAGGTGGGGCTTGATTTGACTGACAGTTCTGTCAGCTAATCGGAGTGCAGCATGGGGGAAACAAAAAGAGGTGGAAGCAGAGTGGGAGCAAAGCTGGAGTGATGGAGTGGGCGAGAGCGGGTGTGAGCGGGGCTGGCGGGGCTGCGGGCGCCTTCAGCTGCCGGCGGGTGCCCTCCCGCTGGGGCGGGGGCAGCGGTGCTGGCCCCGGGGCTGCTTTCCTGCAAGAGCTGCAGCAGGGGCTGGTGGGGCCATGAGCACGGCACAGAGCAACCGGGGACAGAGCGGGCAGCTGCCCTGCAGCCAGACGTGGCGGCCTGCCCCGAGCAGCTGGGCTGGGGCAGCTGCTGGGGTTAGGGGGCAGGAAGCTTTGCCCCTGCCGGGGGTCGGAGAGCCATGTTAAAGCATTTCCCTGAGCTGCTGCTGCCACCGCAGCCCCAGGTGCTGCTCAGAGCTGCGTTTGGGAGCTGCTGGGCATAGTGTGAGCAGGCTGCTGGTGTCCTCGCGAGGGGCCCTTCCCACTGATGTCTTTTGTTGTGAAAACGGCATTTCCAAGTGGCTCTGAGAGAGGCTGTACCCTCATGTCACGCCGTACCTTGGCTGCTCTTTTTGCTCCCTGCCTCTTGCTTTGTCCCGAGACCTGTGACCCTGGCAGCAGCCTGGGGGGGTGTTTCCAGAGCAGCTGTGTAAGTGGGAGCTGTTTTGCTTGTGAAGGGCCTTGAAAGTGCATGAACGGCCAGTGCTCCCTGCTGACTGGTGTGGAGAAGACACATGACCTGGATGTTGGTGGTGAGGTCACTTCTGGGTTTGTTGCATGTGCTCAGAGGAAGGATTGACCCCTGTAGAGCTCCACAGCAGTACAGAAATGCAACTCATTAATCAAGCAGAAGTAGATGTTGCCCATCATCTGACACACATTTTATTCCCCTCTGTCATCATGAGTTACTACTGCTACATTTCAAATGCGGATGATGTTCTGTGGTGAACATGGGCATGGAGTTTGCCTTTCCACTTGTTGCTGAGTAGAAGCTTGCAGCCTCCTCCCGGTCAGCTAGGGAGTCCAGCTAGACTTTTTTGGCTGCTAAATGAATGTACTGCTGGTGTGAGCAGTGGTGTTAGTAATGTCTTATTGCCAGGGTGTGTGTGCTTTAG
>NW_020450069.1:0-1265 GCF_003343035.1 Apteryx rowi | reverse complement strand
TTCTCTGCCAGCCACAGGTGTTTTTCCTGATGCCCTCAGCCTGCCCCCTCCAGCTCTCCCTCCCTCTTGCTGACTGCTCTGTGGTTGCCCTTGTGTCCAGGCAGGGAGCTGCTGAAGGACAGTCCAGAGCGTCTGCAGCTCCAGAAGGCCTGGGAAGCCGGGTACACCTTCTGGTGCAGCACCATCACGGACATCACCATGGTAAGGAGCGCCTCCCTGGCTGGGACTCTTGGCCAGAGGGCCAGCAGGGGACGTGGGTGAACAAAGGGATCCATCGCCCGTGGGGCTGAGGGGCCCCGTGGTCGTCAGGGAGAGGGCTCCCACCATCCCTGAGCAAGGACTCACCGAGGCTTTGCTCCGGGCACAGCAGTGGCTCCAGGCTGCCCGGCCACCGGCGAGCTCTGGTTCCCTGCAGGGCCAGCGCACTGCGACACTGACCCCAACTGTCCTCCCTCGCCCCATGGCCCTCTGTCCACACGCCCCACAGCGCCATCCCCAGCCCAGCCCAGTGCCTGCTCCCGGCTCTGCTGGGGCTGCTGTGCCGTCACTGCCCCGCGCCTCTCGCCGGAGCTGCGCTTGCTGCTCAGCTGAGCACCACGGTCACGACACACTTTGCAGTGCTGCTTCTCTCCCCGTCTTGCTCCCGTAGATGTTTGTAAGATACCTCCAGCCCTCTGAGCGGACGGATGTCGTCCTCACAGCCGTGATGGGCATGAGAGCCTCCAGCGCCTGTGACCCGGAGGCAGCTGCCTGCATGCTGGACGTGCTCGTGACAGAGCCTGCCTCCCTGCTGGAGCACGTAAGCAGCCTGCAGCTGGCACGCCTGGGACTCGAGGCCTCTGGGGAGCTCTTCCCTGCAGGTGCCAGGCTCCCTTTCAGGCCAGGAAGGAGCAGTGGGAAGGGCAGCAGGTCTCAGGGCAGCGGGGGCCATGGCTGCCGTCGGGTAGCAGCCCACCCTCAGCCGTGTCCTCTGCAGGTGCCTCAGATTGTGAGGTGCATCTATGGAAACCTGAAATTCATCCGAGAGGTGTCTGCGCAGCGCAGCCTGGACGGGGCCCTTTCCCAGCTGGCCTGCTCCTACCCCGACGAGGTGGTGGCGAGCCTGCTGCGCTGCTCCCCGGCATGCGACAGGTACGGGGCCCCTGCGCCCCACGGGCTGGTGCCGGGTGGGGAGAGAGGCCTGCAGAGTCCGTGCTGCTGGCCGTGGAGCGGGGAGCAGGCAGGGGCAGGGCTGCCGACAGCCTGGCACCCCCGGGGCTGGCCAG
>NW_020450068.1:0-1182 GCF_003343035.1 Apteryx rowi | reverse complement strand
CAGTAGATGAGGTGTCTTGGGTCCTTTTCCAGGGARGTTTTGATCAGGCTCTCACCAATACAGCTCAGCATGGAGGGGAGACATTTGCCCCTGCCTGTTGAGACTGTGTCAGGCCAGCAGAACTGACACTAACACTCCGATTCTTTCTTTCTTTCTAGGTAGCTCCACTCCTGGAGGTTCCCAGTGCAGTCCTAGAGCCCCTGAGGGGGGAGGCAGGATGCCAGGGTGTGTCCCTGTGCCTGTCAACATCTTTGCCAACATCTGTGAAAGCAGCTGCAAGTGGATGAGAAGAGGCTATGTATGGATGCAAAGGCTTCTATAAATGCGCCTGGCTTCCCTGGGTGACTTGGGGTGTGGGTTCACTTCCTGGTACCTCTGCTGTGCTGCAAATTCCGCCTCCCACAACTGCTGTTACTGCCAGCCCACTCAGCAAATGCTATTGTGTCCCCTCCTTTTCCTAGAACGTTGTGGTGCCATATAGGACGAGTGCAAGACCCTTATAATAAATGCCCGCGTGTCTTGGGTGCCTTTGTGTGAGGGCCGCAAAGCCTCCGTAGCTTGACCTGAGGAAGTCTGACAGCTCTTGGGCTCTTGGCTCTGCGAGGGGTGAAGATGTGTCCAGGGCCAGGTTGCCCGTGGCACCCAGCCCTCAGTGCTCTGTGAAGGCAGCTGTGCAGCCAGGACTGCTGCTGCAGAGGCTGTGCAGCCAGGACAGCTGTCATTTCAGCAGCTGTCCAGTGTGGGGCTGTCTCATTGCTTGGGCCTCATGTCAAAGCCTCTGCACCCTGTTTCCCTTCCCCGGGGCTCCTTGTCCAAGCAAGTAAAGGAAAGGACCCGAGGTTCCTTTAGGCTCAGGAGGCCTTCTGGACTCTCTACTGTTTCTACACTGTATCTGTATCTTTTGCATTTCTAAAGAAAATCCCCATCCCCCCACGCCTAGCTGGAGGTTGCTGAGGGGATGGAGGTGGAATGCAGCAGCCTGCTGTGCCCAAAGAAAGCAGSATCCTTCCCTCTGAAAAGAGCAGCATCTCCCAAGGAGCCAGCTCTGTCCCCGATCTTGTGCTGCTCATTTGCACAGGCCTTGTGAGCCCAGAGTGCCTTGGCCACCTTGTGGTGTCACCTCAAGAGCTTCCCTGTGTGTCTGGGTTGAGGAGCCAAGGGAAGGCAGCGAGCAGAGCAGTG
>NW_020450067.1:0-1228 GCF_003343035.1 Apteryx rowi | reverse complement strand
CACCCTCCATCTCTATTGGTTACAGTGGGAGCTTAGACAAGGAGCTGGCACGCGGACGTCTATGTTGTGCTCAGTACAGGTTGAGAAAGGGGAATCCCACCTCCTGTGTGTTTGTGGAGTTCGTGGGAAAGAGCTGAATCCCACTGCAGCCCAGGGGTTCCTAAACTGTCATGTTATGCCCAGATGGACTCACCTGAACCAATACCTGAACCATGGGTAAATGACCTCCCTTCTTGGCCTCCTCTAGGCTCCTGCCTAGTTAAGAGATGGGAAGGGGGTCTTCTAGAGTGGGACATTTCCACCTCTTGCAGATAACCATCCTCTGATGAGAAAAAAACTGTAATACCGGAATCAGTCACCCTTCACTGTTCAGAGAGGGACAGGTGGTGATTATTTTCATCTATGTCAGTGAACCTTTCCCAGGTGGAGGGAGCACAAGGGACAGAGAAATTCACGCCTTAAGCTGGGCCTCTGCTCTTGAGCAGGGCCAGGTTCGTGGGACAGAGGGAGCTCATGGCAACCTGGCAGCACTGCTGAGAGACAGCTGTGTCCAGGAGCAGCTCTCCTGTCAAGAGCAGCAGGGCTCCGGGCACTGCCTGCTCTTGCTGACATGTTATGAGACAAGAGAGAGAGAAGTGAAAGGCAGTGTGGAGTGGGAGGACAGCTGAGTGCTCACGGTGGGAGAAATCTTCACAGCTCTTGAAGATAAGTAAGTCTCTGGCTGCAGGGCAACACTGCTTCCTGGAGAGGTCTTCTAAACCCATCCCCTCCTATGACTGACTGATCCAGTGACCTCTGGCAGGACAGGGTCATTCTCCCGTCAAGACGGTGCTGTGTGTTTTAGGGATGCTCACAGCTCTAGCTCACACACAGGACATATGCGATGGGTCTTTTAGGACGAAGGTGAAAAAAAGGCTAAGAGAAAGGAAAGGAGCTCTCCATCCAGAAAAAGCTACTTACTACTGATAAAACTGGAAAGAATAGGTCCTAATTTTGGCAGGGAGATAAAAGGAAAGAGGTTTTCTTGTTGTTGTTTGGCAAGGATTTTGGACTGCCAAACCTTCCCTCTCAGAGATCACACGGTCTGTGAGAAAGCTCAGCAAACCCCTCCAACCCCTCCTCAGCCTACAGACAGCACCAGCACCACCTTTATGGCCTTGTCAGGGATTTTCTGACCTGCTCCTCAGGACCTTTGAGCACAGCAATGCCTCTGCCCAGCGCCCTGTCC
>NW_020450066.1:0-1195 GCF_003343035.1 Apteryx rowi | reverse complement strand
TACCCAAGGACACCGGTGCAGCTGGGAATGATACATCCTGAGAAAGTACAAATAAACCAGCAAAAGCCAGTGGGAACCAAGGTTAAGAGCAAGACAGCTTTTCTAAACAAGTAGCAAGGTACAAGACATGATCGCTGTGTGCGTGATCGGTGTAATGATTGGCTGCCTGTGACATAATCTACATGGTGATTGGCTTAGCAAAGTGTGTCTGTGAAACCACTGAAGCAGCTAACTTTTTAAATATACTCAGAAACAAACAGTAAATGTCTCAGGATGCAAACCCTCCTGAGTCCGTGCCATTCATCTGCCACAAATGGCGCCCAACGTGGGGCGAGAATCACGGTGAAGAGAGCGACCGGTGGTGGAGCCCAGCCGAACGTATTAGAGAGCAGCGGGACCCGGGACTAGAGAACTGTGCAGCGGATCAGAGAGCTGCAGTCCCGACGCGGACAACTTGGACACCGATTTTAAGGTGAGCGGCTGGGAACGCGGGAACGGAAAATGGGATCACAGATATCTCTAGAGGAACAGGCGATCATGCGTATTTTAGTTAAGATATTGAACAARAGGGGAAGGTTATCCCTAGAACAGAAACAAAGTCTGGACGTATTGAGACGGCTTCTGGAGAGACAGAATTGGGTCCTTTCAGACAGCAAATTACTAACATTTTTGGACTGGATTACGAGAAATGTACCTGACTTCCCTGTAAATGGGATATTTCAACTTGATGAATGGGTGAAAGTAGGTCAAAGGTTACACGAAGAAGTAGGGACTGGAGATGTTGCAGTTTGGAAGCGTCTGGCTACTTTGGGGACGATTATGAGTACTCTTAAAGCCATGCAAAAAAGTTTGCCTCCTGCCCCCCCACCTCTGATACGTCTTTACCCTCGGCACCTTCCCTTGAGGAGCCACCCCCGGGAGTCACGGCATCCCCCCACGACCTGGATGCTGCCCAACTGATCCCTGAATCGGGCAACGGGGAAGGCGAGAGGGGTATTTGCAAACTGACCCCACCCTCCGAAACTGACGGTCGTGATGAAGGTGGTGATTCCTTTGATGCGGGATTTGTGGACCCCCTCGCTGGCGAGCGGGGGCTACGGGCAGGAAAAGGGAAAGATAAATGTGTCAAGTGCCATCAGGAAGCCTTACTAGCAGGGGACTTCCAAGCTATTACTGCATTCCCTGTCATCTATAA
>NW_020450065.1:0-1208 GCF_003343035.1 Apteryx rowi | reverse complement strand
GGCGTACTGTGGGGTGGGGGGGGCGGAGCCATGACCCACGACTCCGCCCCCCACAGCCCTCCGGCCCCGCCCCCCGGCCCCGCCCTCACCGTGACGTAGCAGTGCGACTTGATCTTGTCGATCCAGAAGCCGTCGTCGCGCAGGGTCCCCGTCCGGCCCAGCAGCTCCTTCAGTTGCCCCAGAGTGAACGGCCGCACCTGCGCCAGCAAACCCACGGGGGCGTCACATGGGGGGGGGGACGCGGGGCGACGCGGGGCGTCGTGGGACGTCGTGGGGCATCACGGGACGTCGTGGGATGTCATGGGGCATCAAGGAACACCAAGGAACATCATGGGGCATCACGGGACGTCATGGGACGTGACATGGGGCCACGCAGGATGACACGGGACCACATGGGACGTCACGTATGGGCACGTGGGGTGACACGGGACATCATGGGGCATCATGGGACGTCATGGGATGACATGGGGACATCAGGGAACATCAGGGGACATCAAGGAACATGACACGTGGCCACGCAAGATGACACGGGACCACATGGGACTTCACATATGGGCACGTGGGGTGACACGGGACATCGTGGGGCATCATGGGATGTCATGGGGCATCATGGGGCATCACGGGATGTCATGGGACATGACACGTGGCCACACAAGATGACATGGGACCACATGGGACGTCACATATGGGCACGTGGGGTGACATGGGGCATCATGGGGCATCATGGGGCATCGTGGGGCATCAAGGAACATCATGGGACATCATGGGACGTCATGGGACGTCATGGGACATGACATGAGGTCACACAGGATGACACGGGACCACATGGGACGTCACATACAGGCACATGGGGTGACATGGGGCATCATGGGGCATCAAGGAACATCAAGGAACATCATGGGGCATCACGGGACATCATGGGACGTGACATGGGGTCACACAGGATGACACGGGACCACACGGGACATCACGTATGGGCACGTGGGGTGACACGGGGCAGCGTGGGGCATCATGGGACATCATAGAATATCATGGGGCGTCATGGGACATGACAAAGAACCGCATGGGACGTCACATAGGGGCACATGGGGTGACACGGGACATTGTGGGGCGTCATAGGACGTCATGGGGTGACACGGGAYGTCACGGCTGATCCTCAGCCCCGCACAGAGGTTCCTGGGAGCAGCCCCAGCCCCACACGTGTGGGT
>NW_020450064.1:0-1248 GCF_003343035.1 Apteryx rowi | reverse complement strand
GATCTCCAGAGGTCCCGGCCAACCTCAACCCTTCTGCAATTCCATGACTTTGGGCCATGAACCTGCCCCAACAGCTTGGATCGCCAGGTTGAAGCATCCAGGCAGGCGCCTCTACGAACCCTGGACCTCCAAGATCAGGGGCARGAGGTGGCTGCCCACACAGAGGTGTCCCCAAGGGTTTGGTGGACATGGCACACAGACCCTGCACCACTCAGGAGGTCTTTCCAGGAGCCCCACACCCTCCACGGACCACCCAAAGGTCATTGGAGTTGCAGGAGAAGTCAAGTCCTGCCCAGAAACAACAGGGCAGGTGAGGAGAAGATGCATGGGGCCCCTTTCCCTCCTGCATACCGGCACATCCCGGAACTGCTTTGCGCCGGTGTCCATTTTCAGCTCCTGCTGGACGTACTCAGACAGAAGGTGCTCGGGGTCACCGCCAGTCATGGCCAGAAACTCAGCAGCCACCTTCACGGTGGCCAAGGTCTGGGAAATGGCATTCACCCGGCAGGCCTCCTCCATGATACGTTTCTGCTGGTTCACGCTGAGCAATTCCTGGTGGCGAGAGTGACTGGGCTGCGCTGTGACCCCAGCACCCACCTGCCACGCTGTGGCTCCCCTCGCTTTAGACAATCAGGCCAACGGGGCTGTTGGAGCAGGTTCTGGGAGCCTTTTTTTTTCTCTTTTACACACAATGGGGAGACCTGGGTCCCACCAGGGCTCCAACCATCTGCTCAACTTGGCCTGGGACCTTTCCGCATGGCTGCCAGGTCCCGGGTGTCTTTGCTGATCTCTCCGGCCCCCGCGGGGTGTCACAGGACCCTCCGGGGCTGGACAGAGGAGACAACGGCTGGCCCCTTTCCTACCTGGTGCAGCTTGTCCCTTCATTTGGTCTTCATGGCCTGCAGGGTCCTCACGTTGTTCATGGCAATGGATGGGGCCGTCTGGAAAGTGGTAGCACAGGCGGTTACAGACACGCTCGGCGCGACTCTACGCAGGCCGGCCAAGAAGCTCAGCTGGACACCCACGGGTCCACAGGTCCACCCCGAGGGTGCCCCGGGAGCTGGCTGACGGCCTCACGAGGCCACTGGCATCTTTGGGAGCTCAGTGGAGGTCCCTGATGGCAGGAGGAAGGCAAAGGCCAAACCCATCTCCAAGCAGGAGATGTCAGCGGCAAAGGTGGCCAGTAGGGCAACCAACAGGGCAAAGGAAGGGATGTTTTTTCCCCTCCCTTCAGCATTTGTGGGACCA
>NW_020450063.1:765356-952266 GCF_003343035.1 Apteryx rowi | reverse complement strand
GACACAACTCGTCAACAGCAGCACACCTCCTGCAGGAGAGCTGGCTGCCAGCCCAGGCCTCCCGGAGAGGCCCCAAGCACTCCCTGCAGCCTGAGACCTGTAGAGCTGCATCTACTGTCAGAGGGTCGATCTGGGTCCAAGCCTCTGACACAGCAACTCCAACAGCCGCTGGGGAACGCGCTGTGCGGCGTGTCACGACCATACTTGAGGAAACGTACACCACAGGGAACAGAAACGAAGGTCCCTTTGTGCACCCTTCTGCGCAAACTGCTGCCTCTGTTCGCTGCGCTCTGGGAGCTGCACTCTAGGCCTGGCTCTTATATAGGCCTCTCCCTAGCACTGACTCACAGGGTGCTTGACCGCCCAATCAAGGGCCACTGGGATCAAAGGCCCCAACTCCCTCTGGTCAGGGGCAACCCAGAGAGCTCGTTAGCAGCAGCCACTCCTAGCTGGAGCTTTTCCCACGAGCTTTTSCCAGGAGAAGTCAAGGCCTCCTGCAGTTGTCCTTGCCTAGCTTCCCCTTTCCTGTTCACAGCGATCACCTTCTAGGTCCTCGGGGGTCCTCAGAAAGCCCACAACTTCCACAAGATCCTCAAGTTCTAGTCAGAGCCCAACCACTGCTGCGCAAACTGCTGCGTCTGTTCGCTGCCTCTGTTAGCTGCGCTCATTAATGGCTTATAAATGAGAAATCTCACCATGGCAACCTAGGAATGAACTAGTTCTTCAGAACTGTCAGAGCTCCCACAGCTGCTGCTGTTGCTCAAGAGAAACATGCCGTCTCAACTTACTGTGCTTTGGACTTATTTCTGAAGGTCAGAACACAATTTGGAGGGTCACAGTCAAGGTTCTTTCCTCTTAAGAGAGGAGAATTAATTGCTACCCCCGAGAGGAGGTAAAAAAAACCCTCTAGTATTTCTCGTTCCTATTGGGGATTGGAGTTCTGATGTGAGAAGTAATTAGTATGTTGAATTCAATACCTTGGGAAATGGTAAAGATCTGGCAAAACTTCAATGAGTACTTGGAAAACTTAAAACATTTTGGTTATACCTCCCTTCTTTGCAACAGAAACAACTTACCAACTGAGGTCTAGGAGAGAGATAAAATTGGCAGGCCTGAATACAAGAAAGGAATTTGGGCTCATTAATAAACTGTAAGGAAACATTGTGAATTCCTATTACACAATGGATGGCAGATATGAGGCATGTACAGCTCAAATGAACATGCTGATGAATGACAAGAAAAACATAAAAAGAGACTTAATTTCTTCTTCATGAGTGTTACTGTCATCTAGCTTTAGAAGAAAATTGACTACAGAGATGTCATCATAAATCTCTGTTCAACAAAGAACCTACTATAAAATATTCACCGTCAAACAAAAATAAGTGTGTTTCCCCAAGAGAAGTATTACATATCTTGCTAGTGCAAGAGCAGCACAGTGAGTGTTAGAACACAGGAGGTCAAAGTTCCCAGTCCAGTTGGCTGTGTATCTTAGTCATAGCAGTCAGTTGGGTGGAGGTCAGTTTGAAAAAGTGACATATTTGGGGAAAAATTTACGCTGCTTAGATGGTTTATCAGATGAACATAAGAGTTCCCGGCTGAGGGACAATAACAAAGTCTATAAATAAGAAAGAGTAAAGGGTTAGGGTTAGGGTTAGGAATTATTCTCATTTTATTTATAGGGAGTTGAAGTATCTACTTGCATAAATGAAATGACTTGTTCATTGTCAGGAATGAGGTTGTGTGGCATTTCCAGAGATTGAATCTTATGTTTTAAACAAAAGACCTGTGAAGTTCTGCAAATCTGGGATCCCTGCAATTCTCAAAGGACTTCCAGGTTTTTAGTATCTTTTAAAGATAAGCTAAGAAACAGGAAAAAAACCCACACTGTTAACAAGGTCAGTTACAGATGTCAGTTGATGCTGCTAATTTACATATCATTTTAGGAATGGCAAAGTGGGCCCTGTAAAAGAAGTTACAAAAGAGTATGGCCACTTGTCTTCACATCAACATTTTGCGCTTTTTTTTAAATTTATTTTTTAAATCCTGCTTTATATGTTGCAATAACAGCCAGGAAGGGAAATGAAATTCCCAGATTTCCCTAGATTTGTAGTTGCAATGGATTCAAGTGACTCCAATGATCTGATGTGGCACACTGATTACAGCTACATCAAAAGGAGAATGAGACTTGCAGGGAAGAATGCTGTTTCTTTTACAGACTCCGTGTGACAAAAAAAGTGTATAAAGCAGAAAGAGATACAGAAGTTGGCTGCAATGTTGGTTATTGCTTAGGTAATTATATTACATTACTATTAGATCTGACTGACAGAGGCTGGAAATTGATCTTGATTACAGCAAATTAGTTTCAGTAAACAAGAATGATAACAGCATCCTTATTTCACCTTTTCTGAAATAGAAGAAGCTCTGAGGGTAGAACAGTTACAATCCATGATTCTTGGGGAGTTTCAGAATAACTTGCCTCAGCAGAAGCTGAGAAATCCCACTTTCTGCATGTTTCCTTTTGCAATATTGCAAAGAGGAGATAAGTGTATCTTACATATGTAATAAGCATCTTGGAACATGCCAGTAACTTGCCAAGTGATTAAAGAAGCTGAACAGCAAGAGTTTTGATATGGTAATAAGTTTTTTTCTCAGTTATTTAACACTGCCCAGTTGTATGATTTCTCTGAAAATGGAGAGAAGAGGTCACACAACATGGCACATGCAAAATACTGCTATGGGACTCCTAGATTTTGAGAAGCTGCTGTTCAAGGCTAGACAAAAACCCTATATTTATACAAACTTAATTATTACAGGGTCAAAATAGTATCCTACAGTCACTGGAATTGCCATAATGAAGTTGTTTGTTCTAATATTTTCATATTTCCAATAATAAAATCCATATTAATCACCAGGTAATATCCTAATGTGTAAGGCTTTGTAACTGAAGAGGTGAAGACAAGCTTTGTGCATTTCAGACATTTTAAAATTTTCTGGTTGCAAAATCTTTTTTGTCTACTGTTTTGAATTACAAAATGTTAAAAAGCTAGACTTATGAATCTTTATGAATCTCAGAAATGTATGAAGAAATGTATGACTAGAATGTCTATGTGAACATACTTGACTTCGTCAAGATAACTTACATTTTTATAATTATCAAATAGTTCAGCAGGTTAACTTATCAGTTACTTAATAGGCGCTTAATAGGCAGATAATGCTTATTTCATTGAAGAGGTTCCTTAGCTCCTCAGAGAATTGTTAGAACAAGGAGTAGTAGAGCTGCCCTGTCCCAATATCATGGCACTATTTGTACGCCATGCGTGGTATATCGTATATGCTAAGTTTGTACATGCACCATGTCCTCTTCAGATTGGCTACAGATGAGGATCCGTAACTGCATATTTCATGTATGATGAGAAAATGGGTTCCCATAACTGTGGAGATGATTACATAAGTCTTCCATTTGTATTTATTTGTCTTTTCCAGACTTTCATTTTTATACCTGGCTTGTTTTGTATATGCATATATTATATATGTATATATTAATATAAACATATACTACCCCTCATCCCTAGTCCCAGTTTTGACTCATAGTGATCCTTCATTCATTTTCTAGTTTTGTATTCTGGCATTGATATACTTTGAGTTGGTAACTTCTATGTAGCATTTATCTTTTACCTCTTGAAAGTCATCTACCTTCTAGATTGATCTTGTCACATTAAATATGCTTGATATGGATGTCTAGGTAGTAAATCTTAATTACTGCAGTGCCACAAATGCATGAAATATGGGTTTTATGATAAAAAAACAATACTGTAGTAATACCAAGGATCTTGTTATATGACTGTGCGATCTTGTTTATTCACCAGAATACTTAGCTAACTTGTGTGGTTTCCAGACGTGACATAGCTTGTAAATTAGTGCTGTCAAATCTGCAAGTGTTGACACATTGTTGGGGGAATATAACAGTTTCAGTAGTAGAAGAGCAATAACAACATTTAATATTTACATTGAGACATTCTGCATTGCTTTCTTAATGTCTGTATTCATTCTTCCTGTGCTGCCCCTCTTCTCACTTTCTGTTTTTAAGGTCTGTATATGAATGAAAGTGGATGTGAAAGCATACATCTGTGACTGTGTGATGCAACATGGCAGTACATGGCATACTAGCTAGTTTTAAACCATCTTAGTTCCCTGCATAGGTTCATACCTGATGCTGGATGTATATAATTCCATCTTGTAAACAGAAGGTAGAATAATGGATCTATGAAGAAACCTTTTACAATTATCACAAAATATAATACATGCCACACTAAAAAAGAGAAAAGTGTGAGGGTTCAATAAAACTCACATCCATTCTCTGGAAATTTTGGGTTCTTAAAAAGAGAAGATCATTTTCATGTGTGAGCAAATTGCACAGAAGTCCCATAATACAGAATTCTAGTTGGGTGATGTGGTCGGGCATCTCAGAGCCCAGCCAAAGCAAGTTCTCCAGTCAGAATTTCCCACTAATCCTTTTCTTCTTTCTACTACATAATGTGTTATGTGCATTACTGCATGTGTGTTGTATTTCACGGTAGAGTTTTTTTCTCCTTCCCTAAATGCCTTCAATTAAAAGGTAACACTGTGTATTTTAAGTTTATATTCAGGAAGAAAGAAAGCTTTTCTAACTGTGAAATTATGCCTAACCTTAATTGGAGATGGGATGGGATGGAAGGGGGGAGGTAAGCTAGTTGCTAGTTTAGTCTAACTGCGCCAAGTGCAGCACATCTCTACAACTTATTCTAAGACTAATTGTGTTGTTAATCACAAATGGCCCAGCCTCACTCCTTGAATAATCCCTAATGCAAAAGAAAGACTGGATTTTACCCTTCTGTTTAAGAAAAGTAAAAGAAGATGCACAAAAGATAATATGAACCATGTCATTTCTATATTTTATATTAGATAAATTCTTTATTCAGCAACCCTGTCCTGCATGGATCTTCTGCAAGTGTTGTGCTGTGGGGAGCTGTAGGAAGTGGTTTGTACTCATCTGCCATGCTGTGAGGCTTTTCCAAGTTACAGTCTGGTGCCTTTCCCAGATGATGACTGAAAAAGGTTTCAACATTTGCTGCATGGCATTTAGCTCAGGCTACAATGTAAACCTTCATTACTCTGCCTCTTCTCTACAGTCTCATATTAGTGCTCATCTCAGTTTTCTTCTTTTCCTTTTCCACCATTTTTTACCTTCTGAACATTTTTGTTCCACTTATATACCTTTGTTGGTAATGTTGGTTTTTACACCTATTTTTTGTTAAAATCTGACCACCTCCTTGTCATCTTCTGAATACATAGCTTGATACTGCCACTGTTATCTGGCCCAGTTCCAGTTACGAAGTAGAAAATGTGTGTGTGTGTATATATGAAAGTGCAGTATGTTCCTATGTGTATATATATGCATCTATATGTACTTCACAGCGGTAAATTTTCTGGTTCACAGTGAACACTGAACACAATGAGAAATTTCAAATATTTACTTTTCATTTTGAAAGCAGACAAATTGTTCTGCACCTTTAAATTTCTAACACTTGTTTTGGTCTAACTCTCTTTGGTGTCACAGTGTCTTATGCAGAGAAGATATTTTTTCCTCAAGAGTTTTTAATAATTTTATCAAAAAGGTAGCTTTAACTTTTAAGAATTTCCAAATCAGCAGTTTTACTAAATTGCTTTAAGTTCTTAGAGATCCTCCAGCTCTGCCTTTTCTCCTTGTTTCTTTTTGCTCTCTCTGTTACCTCACATTCAACTGAGTGAAAGCTTTAATAAACACTGATCTCTGTCACAGGTTGGAATCGCACATGGAAAGAAAAAGGCATTAGTGAACTGTATTTTTAAATGCCAGCCTCCACATCATGGGTCACACACATTCCTTTAATATTTCAATGCCTTGCTATATCTAAATATCTATCAGTCTGCACTTGGCTGCCAATGACCTTTTGTCAAATAGTGATTTGTCAAGTAAGCCTTCCATAGAATCTTGTAAAAGCTTTTTGAGAGGTATGTATAATGTTCGCTCAAGTGCAGGCCAGTCAATGATTTCATGACACAAAGTGTGGCTTTAGATAGGAAAAATCAAGAACTGATTTAACTGCATGGGAATGAATTCTGCAGTACATAGTCAGAAGTGGCCACAGTACTTAGACCAGAGAACGGTGCTATAGAACTATAGGACATCAACTTTGATTGAACCAGGTATCCAAGGGCATACATAAACCCCCACAACTTAACAAAGTAACAAATATGTTGTATTTTCAGCTTCTTAATTTGAGAATCCATTGAATTTTTCATAAGATAAATGCCAGCCCAACAAACAAATTCTGCCAAAGAGCTCTTCAGAAGAGCTCTGATAGCATACTGATCCTTTTTGTCTACTTAATATCAGGTCTCCTCAAACCACAGAGACTTTTATGTTTCTTAAGTACTCATAATAGTAAAGTACTTCCTGAAATGTTTAACTACACCAAAAATTGAAAAGTGCTAAAGAACAGTTACCTTGATTTAAAATACTGATGTGAAAGGCAGAGATGACTTTCAAAAAGTATAACATTTAGAGTTTTTTTTTTTTTTTTTTTTTTTTTTGGATAGTCGATTTCAAGGTCTATCTAAGAATACACATAGAGAAGAGGAGAAATTTCACCAAGGAACACTCCTTTCCTTGAAGGCTTTCATTGTCTCAACTACCATAAAAATTGAAATTATGGAAGAAATAAGGTGTCCAAGAACAAGTGGTAAGAGCCCATGTAGTAGATTGCAATCAGAGGGAGTATATTTTCTCTGTTCATACTATTAGCTAAGATATAATCTAGATCAGTACAAAAATAAAGTAGTTTTTCAATTTTTATAAAGATATTTTAGAAGTTTCCTATAGAAAGACTAATAATTTCATTTAAATATGTCAAATGTGCAAAAATGCTGCTTCTCTGAGACATTTGAAAACTCAGTGTTTGTGTCTGTGGCATTTGTGAACACTTTTCAACCTTGGGCATTCTTTAGCTTCCTGTTAAAATGAAACTGGTTCACTTAAAGTGAACCATTCCTCTGCCCAGCTCTGTACTTCTTTCAGTAGAAAGGAGCTGTACCTGTTTGGGTTTCAACAGAAAGGAAACATAGTTGCAAGGGCAGGAAGGGAAAAAAGCGTGCAAGGTCAGGTTCTCAATCAGGATAACGGGGAAACCAGGACTGAAGTCTGGGTAGTGGTTAACACTTGCCTGTCCACTTCCATATAGCAGGTGTATCCACCCTTTGCAAATCCTGCTTTTAAATTTCAACAGATCTACCATTAATAAGTAAGTATGTAATACCAATACTAAACACATGCCTTGGGCCAGCACAGTAAAAAAACATGGACTTAAAATACATATTTTAGGTAAATAAATGACATAGGGTAATGGAGAATGGGCATCCATTTTTCAGTAGTAATTCAGATCAATAAAACTTCTTCTACTAGTTTTTCTATATTTTTCCACATGGATCTATGACTGTTCTCTTGCATAATGTGTTGCACATCAGCCATTTTTTCTAAACTTGCAATCTAGATGATGGCTTCTGTGAAATAGTGTTACTTCTCTCATGGCTGCTGATAGTTTTGCAGCAGTATTAGCCTTCTTCTATGTATCACTGATGGATTAGGGAGACAGTATAACTGTAAAAAGTCTGTTCTCTGTCACATGAATTTCGTTACCCTGATGGCATGTATAATTGCACAGAAAACAAAATGACAAAACCATGAAACATTATTGTATGTTGCAGCACAAAATGTTGATAACTTTTTCACACTACAGTTGGTATAGGAAAGCATACAACGGTTCACAGTTTCTCTAACTTCAGTAGAGAGAGTAAAAGGTGAAAAGAAAGTGACATTTAAATGTGAAATTTTTCTCAGTGTCATTTTTTCTAGCGTTCTGCATTACAGCATCTTAAAAACATGATCTTTTTCAACAACAATTTGTCATTCACCTAGTGAGTTGCTACATTTCTGGAGTTAAAAAACCAACACAATATCCCCACATGGATGTTTAATCAATTTAATCAGTCAGCACTCTTGCTCAGCCAGCAGGTGTTTGGCAGGCAAGAGCACAAAACAAGTCCCGTTAATGTATGGCATAGTTTATCTTATTTGAGTGCAGAGGGGTTTGCATTTGTGCATAGAATTATTACAACCTTTACAGTCAAAGAATGCAATTATTATTGGTGCCATTTTTTTTCTTTACAGGGAGAAGTAAATTTGTCATTGTTAAAACAATGGAACATACTTGGATAAAGGTAGAAAATATAAACCCTCAGAAGAGTTGTTTCATGTTGGTTTAAAAATTGCTTTTTAGTGGAATTTTCTGTTGTCACAGTATTTGCAGTTGTCAAATAATCAGAACCATTTTTGTAATCAAAACTTAAATTTCTAGTATGATAAGAATTTTTTTCCTCAGATGATCATTATTTGTCAACAACAATTTGAACAATTTTTATATTTGGTTATTTTCATTTGTCGGGTGACTTTAGGGGAAGAATCAAAAAGAAAAGAAAATGCAGTATATAGAAGTATTTATTTTTGAACACCAACTGTGCATTAATGAAAGTTTAAGCTGCATCGCTTCTCAAAACTAACATTGCACATATATGTCATCCTTTTCTAAGAACTGTGATGCAGCCTTATATCTTAACATTAGTCAGATAATTATCAATAGTGCATTCTGGTTTTACTATGGTTTCTTATGGCATATGTAAATTGTAATTTTGACCACAACAGTCCACTTTTTCTTTTCCTTCATTCCTACTCCAAGCAATGAGTAGGAGAAAGATTTCACTGCCAATTTGTATTTGCAGTGAATATAGCTTAGCTCTTAGGATCTAGACAGGAATTTTCTGCATTATCACCTAAGGTTTGGATACGTAAATATATCGGCACATGAATTTCTACTGTGCAGTAGGACAGTTCGGGATTAGCGGGTTAGTTCAAGATGCTTTAGGAAGTTTTGTACTACACTGTATAAACTAACACATAAGACTTCTAGAAAACCTTTTCCTATGTAAGTCTTCATTAAAAAAAAAAAAAAGAGAGAGAGAAACATATTCAGAAAGTCTTACATACTCTTGTGTTTGTTTCAGATGCTCTGGTCCTCTGGTCAGTTGTCCTTATTTGCCCTGGTTTATCATGCCAGTCCATGGTACGCTGGCTAATGTCTCTGGGATTCTCCGTGACTTTCTCACCTCAGCGCATGGGAGAACACAGTTCTTTGGTTTTGTATGCTTTGTCATCATGATGTCCTTCTGTTGTCCAGGGAGAATGGTTAGTTTTACAGAATTTTTCAACACTGGAGCTAATTTTAAACTGCAATCAATCCTTTAAAAACACTTATCAATCCTTTAAAATCCTTATATGACTCTTCAGGCTGTCTTTCGTATACAGTATAAGTTCTCCTTCAGCTTTCTTGAAGCTTAGAGAGTTCACTTATTTGAAATTTACAGGGGCCTGTGGAAATTCTGCTGCTATTTGTATAGCAGTTTGGCTGCTATCTTTGCCTTCTTTGTAATATTTCATTTACTTTATTATCAAAACTCTAGTCAATATCCTGGGCCTGCAAAGTCTTTGTAAACCAATGCCTCCTATTATCAACAACACCAAGCTATTTCTGTTCTAGATGCCTTCACTGTCATTTTCAGTCACATCTGCCCTATCTGCTTGAGCCTTCCTCTGCACCAGTAAAATGACTTTCCAAAACACGATTCCTCTTTCCTTTTCTGTATTCTATGCCAGTCTGCTTCCCACACTTCCCATTTTGTGGACTGGGACATACCCATGCTTCAAAAGCAGATTGTTGCTCCTGTGTCAGAAATGTTGACAAGATAAAAAATAGGTTGGCTTTCATTGTGGTAGAAGAAGACATGGGGTCCAGTTTTGTGCTGCTCAGCTCTTGTGGTAAGCAATACAAATGGAGTAGGGGACTTTAAAAAGCTTCTGAAAGAATTTTTTTTTTCCTTTTCAGTCCTGCATGGCCCATATTGTCAACAGGAAACGCTTGGGCATAATTTTGCAGCCTGTTATCTCTGTTTCATATGGAAAGGAAGGAGTGGTGAGTGCCACGGTACTAGCTCTTCCTGCTACCATGTTTTCTTCTTTTGCCAGGACCAACAAGGGTTCTGACCTAAAGCCATTCCAGCAAAATGAGATCCATTTAAAAATGATATTTCCAATAGTCAATTTTTTGGTTTTGTGCTGCCAAAACAACGTGTTGTACCCTTAACAAAACAGTTTCTTTGGAGTCACACTAATATGTTTTACAAGGGGAGAAGAACTAAACACATAATTCCTCCTATTTCTTCATCTTAACCCTGAAGTCATTGTATATATTGTACTTTAAACATAAACTGATAATTTCAAATGATCATTTTGTTACTGGAGCTGTCTAATCTTTTGAGTTGCTGCTGACAGCCTTAGGTTCTCCCTCCTTCCCCATGCCTTCTCATCCCCTTTCTGAATGTTTAATTGTATACTTCTAGGCAATTTATTTAAGGCTTAGAAAGTGTGAATATTTTATTACTTGAACATCTGCTAATTAGTCAATCTGTCTGGAAGCCAAGATAAACTAACTGTACACTGGAAGTAGCCTGGATATAAGGTCCAATATTATCAAATTTATTCTGGCTAAAAGATTCTAAATTTGTATGTCAGTCTCACAGGCATCTCAAGAATGTGGATTGTACTGGTGACTCTCAATAGTGTATGCACAGATCTGGAGCTTTAAACTTCCTACATTCCTGCAGAAAAGGAATATACTTTATATGGAAACAATATAATTTTGGAGACACTCAAGTGTGCAAGAAATCCATCTTTCCTCATTTTTAATAAAGAGGAGAATTCATTAATAGACACTTTTTATTACCTAACGCTAAAATAGATCTGAAATACACTGATGTAGAAGAAACTTGGAACAGATTGTTCCCTTTGAGAATTGTAGGAAAGAGTAGAAATTCTTACATTCTTTAATCAGGCTTATTCCTATTGTAAGCTAGTGCACATTATTTAATATAAATAGCTTTATATATTGTATATATTGTAAATAGATAATCTATGTCAGACACTTTTCTCTTAGGTGTGATCCAGTTGATATTTTAAGTATTATGATCATTGTGTCTGTCTTCCTGTATGCCTCTCATTTCTTCTTTCATCATGACTTAGAGAAATTACTTGTTTTGATTGTTGTGTACTGGGAGGTGGGGGGAAATCTTTGGATTTGATTTGGAGAGAAACCTATGTTTCTTTTTGAGCTTAACTTCCTTCAGTTTGTCGTGAGCTTCAATGTTTTCAATATTTATCGTGAGCTTCGTGTTTTGAGTTTAAGAAAGGCGGTGAGTATGCCTTGGGCGGGGGGTGGGGCAGCGATCAAATACTTTAACTGTAGCATCTAATAGTACTTTTTCTAAAATATGTTTAATTTGGACAATACTAAAAAAGAGCTGTAAATTTTGCCTTATATTCCTTTGTAAGAAGAAAGAATACTTGGACTATTTAAAGATGACCATGAAACAAATATTTGGGGTAAAAATCCAAATACTGATAAATTAGACAATCCCAATAATGGTAAACTATTCAGTTTACTAGATGGCAGCTGAATGCATATTTACTACAAGATGAATGGTACTGCAGGGTGCAATTTAAATATTTCAATTTATCATAAAATAACTGTCCTTTCTCTTTTCCCTTTTGGAAAATCTCTTCTTTAGGTTTTGTTTTGATTTTTTTTTTTAATGCAACAAAACTTCTAAGAAAAACATTTATGGAAAAACGTGCCTTTGTTTTCAAATAAGTACCTACCAGACATTCTTGACTTTGGCAAGTTGAAAATGAGGCTATTACTGTGGGCACCTAAACGTGCATTCAGGATCATTATTTTAAGCACCAATTTGTTAGAATATTAGCCCAAGCAGTATAAAAATATAATGTTTTAGAGTCAAAGTTAATATTTCTTTTATTAAAACTTCTGATGTCACTAACAGTCTGTGATGGTAAATTCAGACTCAAGATCTTTATGTATTCATGGACTGTTTTTTGAATAGCATTTGGCTTAAAGTTCAGCTTCTGTTTGCCTAGGAAGTGTTTTCAAAATAGCTGTTTTTGTTCTCATGTTTCAAGTATAAATACACTGCAGCAGAACAAGTAATGGGCACAGACCCTTGAAGTGGAGGCAGCATATGTGTCAGAGACTTCTGGGATCAATACCCGTGTTTAGCTAAAGCCTGCTTTCCAAAAAGTTATGTAGCCATGGTTTGAAGCCCTTGGTGGAATTGCACACATCCTTCATACTGCTGGTTATCTCATTCACTGTTCAAAATTAGCATCTTCTAGTTCAAATGTTCTAGTTTCTTCATCAAGCCACTCCACTAAATCTGCTGTTAGGACCCACCAGTTTATCCCTTTGGAAGTTTTTGTACACTCTAATCAAGTCATGTCTCCATTCTTATTTTTAATCCACTGGACAGATTGAAAACTCCTCTAGTAACTCACTCTGAGGTATCTTCTTCATTTCTAAAATCATGCGATTACTAAAGGACTGAACTGTAAAATGGCTGTAGCCATCATTTTATAGATTTTAGAAAAAGTTTTGTAAGCAGATTGAATGCTATATTTCATGTTGCCATTAGCATCTGACAGAATAATTTCTCTAGTTTACGTTATCACCCATTGTAATATCACAGTTGTTGGATGTGGCATTAGTTACAAATCAATATCAGTTAACCTAAGTATAGATTTCAGTCCTTGCATTAATCCTTCATTGTGTCTGCTTTAATACTAGACATTAGATGAACATATTTGATTTATACAAAATGCAAGTGAAAGGCTTTAATTGTAATGCTGACTGATATGGTTGGTAGAGTATTCCCTGCATTATTTAATTTTAATGCAGTTTATAATCACCTGTACACTCCTGTTTCTTAGATAAGGTGAAGTACTGCTGAGATCTGTGGGAATTTTCCTTCAAGATACATAGAAATATAATTATCATTGTAGACATCTAAAGTTGCCCAGAAGCTCTTCTTCATCACACTGAATCAATACAGTAGAAGTAGAGTCCTTAAGAGTACAAGAGTAATCTTGTAAATAGTCTTAAATTCAGACAGAAGACCAAATGTTCAAAAGTGTATTTCCCATCATGCAGTGTCAAAAGACCTTTTTCTTCCAGTTATTCTGATTTTCTATTTCCTAAAGAGAAAGTTACATTTTATAGGAGAAGTTTCCATTCCTTTTCCAGATGCCTTTAAGTCCTTCTTTCTTGGCTAAGAAAACTGCAATACAATAATCCTGAATCACTGTTATATATATTGTCTATGCCTGCTGCTAACAGAAACAGGGAAGCTTTGTCTGAGCCAAATTCAGGTCCCTTTAAAGATTGTGCCCTTTGTTTCAATTTCATTCATTATAGATACTTGTCATAAGTACTTATGTGTCATAAGTTTGAGAAAAAAGACCTAACTGGTAGATTGGTAGACTGGTATGCAGTGAAAGGTTTAGGTGAAGAGAAGTTCAGTGCCTCCTGCTACTCAATGGTAGGGTTCATTCTCCTCCTCCTTGCTTATTGTGCAGCTGTGTGAACAGCTTAACTTGATATCCTCTTGTAATTAAGTGAGAATGTATTTAAGGCTCTGCAATGGTTGTTCAGTGCATATTGAAATTTCTGTTATGTCAATGGCAGGTAAGTCAACTATGCTGCTTAGTTTTATTTCCCTTGCTTTCCTTCCACTGTCCTCTTCCCTGCCTTTCGGAAGCTTAGAGATATGATGGTTAAGTCAGATGAGTACTTGTTACCACAGCTTGATAGCTGATCAATGTTAAAACATGTATAGAGAACAATTTTGGGAGAAAGACTTTCTTAAAGGAAGGAGAGACTCTTCATTTCTGGTGCAGCTAAAAGACAAGGTTTTCAAGCTTGCAACTACAAGAGTAGGGACAAGGCTGACTGGAAATGAAAAATGCTAAGGGAAGTTTTCTACCCTGTGGTACAGGTTACAGAAGGAAGAAAAAAGTAAACCAAGTGGGCTGCCATCACTGAAGCCGGATACTTTAGTTTCATTAAATCAAGGCCTAAATTGGCTATGTTTTAGCTTTCTTTCAGCAGTATTGGGGGAGGAAGAGCAAGTGTTTCTCCTCAAATTCTGTTCAAATTCTCTAGGTGCATACTTGTTCACAAGTAAGTTAATGCTAATTGAAGCAGCTCATGCCTATATATTCCAGTGAGGTTTTTGGCAAGGCCATGCAGAGGAACCAGATATATCTTAGTTAAAAGCTTACTCAGGACACACAAACTGAGAGTTTCTCTGACTGCTTCTCCCAAGAAATTTAAACTAGTAGGTGTGTCCTTTTCTGTGGACTTGAATCTCTCCCAGCTGCAGAAGTAGTTCAGTAAATTTGGAAACAGTGACTGGCTGCTTCATTTTAAGAGGACCATATTTGTAGTTCTTATGAGGAATTCTGGATTAGATTCTGACCTGACACTGGCTTGCAAGGAAACATGTGGACTGAAGACTCAAGGGGACAAGAGTTAAGATGCAACCTTTCTTCATTATTCCATATCGACTCAGTGTATTAGTTCTACGCTGCTTAGTGTGCTAGTAGCTGTGAATTCTATTTCGAGGCACTTAACTCTTTCCATGTATCATATAGGGAGTTCTGATTCCTAACTCAGGGCTGCTACAGGAACAGGAGATTGAAAAATTGGGTTCAGTGATGCTGAAAGTATTAACTTAAGTCGTTGCTGAATTAGTCCTAACTCATTAAGTCCACTGTCTGTCTTGTTTTCACCAAGATTTTACTTTATATTAACCTACTCAACAACTCTTTCTTTCAGATGGGTGTAGAGCCCTTTAGAAAATAAGAAATTAGACCTATGAAATAAAAGCTTATAAGAATATCAGATAATGTGTTATCTAGGACTTGCCATTTTTTAAAAATGGAAATAAACTAGAAAGGTGCAATGGAAAGGACAGATCTACTGAGTGTCAATTAGTTTTAAGGTTCAATGACAAGATGTAATATAAGTCATTTTGTGTACAAATGTTACTATTGATTTTCTATTTAACTGTATTGTCTTAATTCTCCAGCAATTACTGTGCCTGCTGCTAAGATTTTCTCCCCCCAGTCCCATCTATAGAGACAACTATTTTAAAGTTCTACCCTCCTGTGATCATATGCCTGATTTTCATATAGAAACATAGTGATCTGATGTCTAATATGAGATTGTCTTTCTAAATAGTTCATATTTAAGTAAGTTAAAGGGCAACAGTCATAAATCAGGAATGTGACTGGAGCACATCCTTGTATTACAAGGAAGTAACTAATGCAGTACAGTGAAAGAAGTGCCAGAAAATATTCCATTTTGATTTAGTATTCACAAAGTTTGGTTCACTTTATTAAAGCATCGTACAAGGCTTAATTTTAATTTAGAATTTTTTTTCATGCACTTTACCAGGAAAGGTCTCTGTTCCTCTTTCACATTCAAATGCTATCTATTTCAACTATTTTGAAGTATATAGAAACTATGCACACCTAAGAGGTATTTGAAATAAATATAGATAGTTGTGTTCAGTCATATATATTTTGTTATTTAAAATCTTGCCTAAATAAAACGGTAAAAATTTCATGTAGTAACAAGGAAATACACAAGCATTAGATACTATGTGCTGAAGAACCTTTCATATATAGAACTCAGATATCCACATGAGAAAAAAAAAACCAAGTGACTGCAGGGTTGGTAGAGGCATTCTAGAGGCAGAAGTAAGCATTCTTGTGAACATGAGCAGCTCAGGAAGCCTTGTCAAGCAAAAATATTCAGAACATGCTTTACTGGCACTCTATGTATTTCGATTATAAAGTGGTAGTTTCAACAAATTTACTTCCTGCTTTACAATAGAATTCAAAGACACTACTGCAGTAGTGGTTTTTTCCTCCCACCCTGCCCCGTTCTCTTTTCCTTTTTAATACATACCATTGTTAAACATCAAACTGTTTTCTACATGTTTTATATTTTGAAGCTCTAGAAAGTTCAAGAGATCGCCAGTGTGCTCAGTGGTCTGCTGATGTTTCCTGGAAATAATATAATTATGTACAGTTCTCATGTCGTATAGTCAGAAGAGTAACCAATAACACCCTCTATCCCTGTTGAGCTTTAAAATTGAAACCACACTTTCAGAATCCTGCCCTAAATTAGCTTTCACACCAGTCAAATTGCACCACACAGGCAACCTCAGCTTTGCTGTCTGAGCTACATCTAATAATGCATACATTATAAAATGCCTATAATTGACTACAAACTGCTATTCAACTAACTTTCATATCTGAAAAATCAGTAATCTTCATAAAACTTCCATGCTATTCATCCCTGAGCTTTTGTAGCACATTTGAAATACTAAGCTCTATGATAATGTTATTATCCTGTTGAGATTAGCATGCATAGTTATCCTAGACCATAGGTGTGGTGTTCTGAGACAAAGTTAAAATTGTACGTATGTTTAATGTTCTGGGTACAGCAGTTAGACCTTAAGACCTATGAAGAAGTAATTTCCTAAGAGTTTCTACAGATAGATTTATTTTCTTTACTTGCTTTAACAAAGTTCTGATTAAGGATCCTTAAAACATTACTTCTTCTGTGAATACACTTCCAACCTTAAGTTGTCTTCCATTATTGTTTTTTTTTTATGTGAGGAGGCTTATGTGGAGTCACAAACACTAATATCCCATTCTGCTGTCTCTCTTCTATTTTCTGCTATTGTGTAGCGAGGTTCTGTAGAGTTGCTTTCTTCTTCATCATTTGACTTGATGAAATTTGAAACAATAATAATGAATGACAATGAAATATATTGAAATCGACCACCATAGGCTGTTGTGTCCCAAAGAGAACAGAGCCATCAGTATCTTCCAGAATATTTCTAAGTCTTAAGTGAGTCCCTTTTGCCAGTGCCTTGTCCTCATTGTCTCACCTCTTTTTCTTCACCAGCTCACCTGAAATCTGCTCTGCCTTAGAATTTTCTGGTTGATGCACATCTCTTTCTGCTTTGAGATGTCCCTTTTAGCTGGTTTCTTCATCTGTGCCCTCTCTGCCTGTGTTGTTGATGTCAAAGCAGTTGCTGTAGGAGCTTCATGCTTTCTCTCATTCTCTCCTGGAGAGGAGGAGCTGGAGGAGCTGCGCCTTTCAAGACAGATACAACCCGAACCTATTCCTGGCTTCTCATATCTCCCCTACTTTTGTAGAAGGGTTAAAAATGGGGATTTGGGAAATGAAAATATTATCCTTAAGAAATTATTTAAAATAATTTAAAAATATCTGAACATGTTTCTTTTTTATTTGATGCAGCTGTTAGCGATGGAGCATGTGTTTTTAAGTCTTTGAGTCACAGAAGTGCTTTTGAAAATAAGACTTCTGTCTGTAAATAATTACTGCCTTTGAGAATGTTATCTGTTGGGAGGATCCCATACCCAGTGACATGAATAATAATGATTTAAGAATATTTATCTCCCTTGGGATAAAAATGGTAATTTTTCACAAATGTTTAATATTTCCTAGTTTTCAGTGTCAGCTTGAAAACAAACTGGAGAGATGAACTTTAGAAGAAAAATGTTAGTATTTTGCTAGTGTATTTCACGTTCGAAAAAGCTGCTCAAAGTTAATGGGTGCTATTATTTCTTTAATACATTCTTGGAATTATTTGTGGAAGCACATTTTCCCTTTACAGCCCATGACTAAAGTTTCCATGGATGGTTTTTGTTTCACTTTGTTTATTTGATACTGTATTACATACTCCCCACTCCACGAAATCATGACATGAAACAGTTGGTGAACTTGCATTCCCAGTGTGTTGCATTAGTTATACTGGCAGGAAAGGCATAAGTCAGTCTGTCAGCAGGTAATGAGTGCCTTTCCTTCCAGCTGCAATTTCCACAGCAGTACTTTAGTGCTGTTTTGTATTTTGTACCCTAATAATTCTTTACGCGTGACATCTTTCCTCTCACAGTTCCCCTCTTTCACTTGCCTTGCTACCTAAGATGGCTGTTGAAATCCTAAATTAATAAGAAAATAGAGCAACAGCTCATCCACTCGGAAGTATAGTAATGGCTATAAATGACAAACCTTGCTTTGATGTATTATTTAAAAATGTAGTGTTGCTGCCATGCAGCTATTTTCTTGAGAGATGACAATCTATGACAGTATATGGTAATAAGGTAGAAGGGAGGTGCTCTTTAAATATACTGTCTACTGAGAAGCTTTTGTGTGTGTTTTTTACATGCTGAAACAAAAGATCACCAGCATGACATATAATTGTCAGCTCTGCTCCTGCTAATTATGGATAGTTGGAGGGAGACAGTTAATTATTGCTTTGTCTATTTGTCGGGAAGCTTTCACCACGTATTTGTTATGTTTTTTTCTAGTCTTTGAAGTCATGTTTTACCATAGTTCAGTTATATTGGTCTACTGCCGTTTCACTCAGATTACAAGCACACAAATAATTTGTTCTGCTAGAAAGTAGAATTCAGCATTGATAGTAGTAGATGGACTAGGACACACAGAAGCAATAAACTCAGTAGAATTAAAGTATGAAATCAGAGTCTACAGAAGGAAAACATGTTATTTGCTATCAGATAGATTAATAATTAAAGAGTAAATCTAACTGATATTGTCACTGAAGTTGAACATATCAGCTTCAGCTATATCATGGGAAAGGGTTAGGGCTATATGCGTTGTGCAGCTTGAAGATTTTGTTCTGCAGTAGTCTGCTCTTGCCCTTGTATTTGAAAGTGAAAGTGATCATGGTAAAAAACCATCAGCAGAGCAGCATATTTGGGCTGTGCATATCTTTTTTTTTTTCGTTCCATCCACCTACCTATCTTTGTTGGAGGAGTTCTTTAAATTCTTTGGGGAGAAATGAGTACTCCGAACTACTTAGTAGCCTCAAAAGATTCTTTTGATGCCCAGCACTTATTCAATGTCACAGCCTATCTATTCCAGTTATATACTGTGCTCAGTATTTATCTGTAATTCTTGAAAGCTTTTTGAGATCAGAATGATTGTTTTGTGATTACAATGTATGGGAGACCCTGACACAGTCTATTTTTGTGACATGGGTAGATCCCCTAATGACTCTGTACTGAGGTTCTGGTCTACAAAATTATTTCATGGTAATTCCTTCCTTTACAAGGTTGTTGTGAAAAAAAAGAGACCATGAGGAGTAGTATTGCTGTATCTGTGATAGTTGAAGGGCCTACAGAAGAAAAGATAGGTGAAGATATTAAAAGAGATAAACTCACAAAATTAAGGTGCAGAACACCTAGAAAGAACTTGAAACAGTCACTTTCACCATTTTGCAGTTTTAAAGAAGTTAAGCGGCACAGATTTTGTAGTGCAGAGAAACTGGGATTTGAAACAGCAGCTAGAGAGTAATAACTCAATAAGCTCAGACAGTTGTTCCTATGAAAATACTCTAGTATGATTGGGATGGAATCAAGACAAAAAGGAACAGAAGACTTTACTGAACAGTTAATGTGAACAACTTTAACCCAAATTGAAATACTTAGATTAGCCTTCCTAAAGCTGAATGTCTCCGCTCTCCACATGACTGTATATACATTGTTTCTGCAGGTGTTGGGGAGCATGTCTGAATGGACCTCGAATTTTCTCCTGTTAATTTCAAGAGAACTTTTCTCTCTTTCTGGAGCACTTGCTAAAGAGAGAAGTATGTCACCACTGAAAGGATGTTTTTTTGCATTACCTTGGAAAGTCTTCAATCCACAGATTTAGCCAAGTCAAGTAGGACTGCTGGGAAGATTGGGCTCAACCTAGATAAGAAGCAGAAGGCTGGTTTCTGATAAGAACAGGGACTGGGGAGTTGCGAGTCCTGGGCTGTCCTCCAGAAGTCTTTTTTGTAGTCTTAGGCAGATCATTTAATCTTGTTTGAATCACAGAAGTCAATGAGGTGGAGACATATCCTTTAGAAGAGATAGCAGAGAAAGGGAAAAACTGCTGTCTGAAGACAAATGAATCATTCTCTTCAGTCTTTGTGTTGGATAATTGTGAATCAGATACTGCAGGATTTTTTGCCATCTAATAACCCTGTTCAACATGCACATTAATAAATTAGATTAGTAGGTAATTTAGATTATTGCGTTTATCAGCACATTAGATTAAGACAAAAATGTTCTGGGCCTGTATCCTCTAGTTCATCTTACAGCAAGGAAATAATTCAGTTTGAGTCCACTGATCTGAAATTTCAGGCAATAATTATGACATAGCTTCTAATACTTTGGTCGGTTACTTAAAAAAATATGTTCAACTTTTAGTGCTCTTTGTAGTACTGGATAGCATTTGCTTTCCTGTTTCTCTCACACAGGAGTTGATAGTTTCACTGCACAGAAACAGAACTCTGAACATTCATGTAAATTTTTCATATTGGTTGAATTCACAGATGACTTTCACACAAGGTCTTATGCTAGCTCTCTTCTCAGTCAAAATTATCTCTAAGTTTTGCAATGAAGTTTTATAAACAGAATAAACACAGAATTACTAGTTTCCAATAAATGTGAAATCAGTACTGCTATGTTACCAAAAAGTCTCCAAAAGAATTTAGGTCTCATTTTGCTGGTTAGAGTTCAGACACATCTGCCATCCAAAGGAGTTAAAAATTATTAACCAGATTTATTTTCAGGTCTGTCCACTTATTCTGCACATTTTAGACAAATGTGGACATTCTCATATGTATTCCTTTTCACAGTGTATCCGTAATAGATATACCTTTTGAGGGAAGCAGAAGTCAACATTTTGAATTCTCCAGGAACAAGAGAAATGGAACTGCTGGGTATTTCTGCAAACCTATGCAAGAGACAAGGGAATGTTCCTATACGCTTTCCTGTAGCTGTGAAACCACAGGCAAACTCTCAGAAAACACAGGATGATTCAGAGAAATAAGAGTTAAGAACCAGTTTTGTGAGGCACATATTCCCCAAGAATACTGGAAGAATGGCCAGGAAATACTGATCTCTGGAAACATGTGCTGTTCAGCTGATGTTCTAGTAGGAACATACCTATTCTGAGAATGCTTTTTGTTTAATTATAGTATACCAGAGATCTTATTTATTCTTAATTGATATTAAATCATTAAATCATTAACTAATCTGAATTTTGCAGAATAATTATGGTTCAGAATGTTTCTTTGGTACTTCTTCAGGGTTACAGTTCTCATATATTGTCTAGAATTGTTATAATTATGACCAACAGCCTCCATTTTCTGTCAAAAAGATAAGCTTTGGAAAGTTGTTTTTTGCATCATGATAACAATAGAAACAAAGTTAAGTACAGTGAATCTTTTTCAGTTATCTTGCTAGAAATTCCAGTGTTCTACAAAGGGTGGGAAGCTTAGTAAATATGTAGTGATTGTACTGTGGAGTGCATGAGGAAAGGAGCTGGCTAATAATCAAAGAGAAAGTGCATCAGCAAGTCAGTTAAAAAAAAAAAAATCAGTACTGCACTGATACAGCTAAATCATCTGGGATCTCCAGGACTCATGGCTTTGGAAGTCATAATCAGAGACATTATACCTAGCTGCGATGTTCAGTTGAAGGATTTTCAATATTTCTTTCAAATTTTCAATAGTCAAATATCTAAATTGTATTTGCACAGTTAAAATACAAGCGCAAATTAATTATCAACAGGCCACATACACATGCACGCACAGAGAATATATCACAGGCACTACTTTGACAAAAACATTCCAGGCAGAATGTTAGATATGGAATTTCTCCAATTCCCTAGTTTTAGTCTCTGCTTTTATTCAGAAGAAGCAATGGAACTTATTGGTTCCATTCAGATTTTGTGAAGGTTTTTTTTTCTTCATCCATCCATCCCAGAGGCATATCAAGATCCAAAACGGACCAGTGCAAAATTCTGTCAGACTGCTGTCACTCACAGCTGGTGAAACCATGGAAAACAGCATAATGCAGCCTTTTTGGCTGACTTCATCAGCTCCTTTTCAGTATCCACATGCACCCAGCTCTGCTGTTCTTGGACCTGAATTTGCCGGTGTGTTTGTGCAGTGTTTTTAATAATGAGACAGAGTATCACTAGGTTGAGGATATCTTCTCCAACAGTCAAGACTGTGTTGTGCTACAGTCATGTTGTGAAAACAGAATCTCATTGAAACTGCAGTGTTACTGTCTGACCATAAACTGGAGGATGTAAAATGCATCATGCATGGTACACAGGGTATTTTGCACCATATACCCTGTCACTTCCTAAAGACTAAGATACCATGTTACTTTCAAGAAAATTCTGCATGCATCCAAAACAGAAAAGGAACAATTCTGTTAGTCTTCCCAGAATTGTTTGTCTTCAGTGGCCACCTCTATGTCTTGAGAGTTGACTGTGCTCCATTACAGTTAATTTGCTTTCCCTTATGGATTGATGTTGTATTGTGTGATATACAAATTTTAGCAGAAGTTTGTAATTCAAGAGTATTTTTGTTGTAAAATTTAATTTCTTCTTGGAATTATTTCATTGACCTTAGCACTGAGAGTTTAAGCTTTTCTTAGCACCCTCAGCATACCTATGTAGTATTTTTTAGTTTATTCTGTCTAGGCATAAACCATCTCCAAGCTAGAAGCCATGTAGTCTTATTTGCCTTTGTAATATGGAACACAGACTAATACCCCCAGAAAAGTTTATTTGGTAATAGTCAAAGTTGCATTGGTAGCAGTTACATGTTTTTTTATTTCTGATTCTCACAGCTCAGAGCTTGGTTGCAGTCAACTGTGCCTGCTTAAAAAAGGTCATGTTGTCATATCTTCAGTTACATGACTGGTGATTAGCATTAAACAGTTGATGAGCGTTGAACAGTTATAACAAGTTTGCAGAAGGAAAATGCACACAGAAACCTTAAAAGTAAAATTGTCAACTTTTGTCAACAACTACAGGCATTGATTATCTGGAGGAGCATAACAACTGACTGATGCTCCTTCAGCTATGTTCTTTGGTACCATCTTCTGTTGGAACAAGGAGTGGTTATGCACAAACTATATTAGACAGTGAAGGGCTCTGAGCAGGGTGGTGTGAGATGAAGAAGGTGGCCTGTGTCAGACTTGCTGGCTATGAATAATAATAAAGATCCTAATAATAATAGTAATAGTAATAAAATGGTGATAATAATAAAGATTCCAAAATATCAAATATATCTTGAACTATATAAATGTGTATACAATTAATAACATCTATAATATTATTGTGTGGTAATTTAATATGTATATTAATATTTCATAAATTACAGGCTCCAACCAAGAAAAAGATGCAGTGAACATTGCAAGAACACATAATGCAATATATTTTCCTTGTCTTAGAACTTACAGTCAAAATGTGTTACTGGGGAAGCAGAGGTATAGTGTAATGCAAGCAGAGATTTCTTCTGCTTCCGTCACTCACCAGATGTGTGTAATAGACTTGACAGGAAGAAAGGAAGTATACTATCATCTTCTGGCAATCCCTGGATGGCGCTGATGAGAATGCTCCCAGACTGAAATGTCATTGAAACTGGTGTAGAGTTACCTATGGAGTCCATAAGCACTACCGATTCTTATGCAGTTCGGAAAKAAGACAGTTCTTTTCCTCTGCTATATTTAGTTAGCATAAAATTAAACTGAATCTACTGGTTCAGAAATGAAGTATATCTTAACACCATCAAATACCATGGAGAAGTTTATTCACAGGTTTTTGGGTTTTATCAGATGAGACTGTATTCTAATAGGATGTTCCAATGTCCTCTGGTAAGTGGGATGCCGTGAACTTATACTGTGTCTTCAAATGGGGAGATAAAGTGGAAGTGTGTCTTATGAAAACACTGTGGGATATATCAATTCCCATAGTGAGAAAGAGGACAAATTTAATTAGAGCCAAAGATATATTCTGGTGATGAGGGGGAAAAAGTGGATATTTATTACCCGGTTGCTACTATATAAGAAATCACCACTGAAGTCACTGTGATCTTTGAATTATGGTTTTTTGTGTGTGTGTGTGTGCGTGTGTGTGTATGTTTGCTTCCATAAATATTATACCAAACAGGGTTTTTTTAGTAGAAACCTATACAGAAATTAGATATTTTAACTGAATGTTTAGATAGGGTTCCAAAATGTTAAACAAATACTAAGTTTTGTGGTAGCTTTTATCTGCACTCAACGTTTCAGTAAGGATGATGCCTAAGCTTTCTAACCCATGTTGATTTTTAAGCCATATATTTAAGATTTATATCAGTGTGTCAGTTGAGTATTATACACCACTTGACACACAGTGCTGTTCAGTAAGTGATAGATTTGCTGTTCCACTTTTCCTGTACTGGGAGATAATGCCTTGTTTCATATAATTACAGAATGACAACAGAAGTGGAAGCACTCAGCCAGAGAGCTGTGTTAATGCTGCAAAAAGTCTATGAGATTGATTTGGAAAATGAATTTACTTTAATTGTGTTTACACTAATTTTGTGTTTGCTTTCTGACGTGAATAAATATTCCATAAAGGTCTTTATGTAAATCAGTGATGCAGACTCATCTGGAATCCTGCTTGCAATATGGGTTACCCTGTTTTGAAAAGGATATTGAAAAATTAGGTTTTGGGAAAAGGCAATGAGAAAGATCATGAGACTCAAAAAAAAAAATCAAAGCTTTATAGGAAAAGAGATACTAAAATAATAATTTAGACAAAGTAAATCAAGGATTTGTCATCCAAGCACAGCATAAAAAATTATCACATGAAAATGAAAAGGTAAGAAATTCAGAAGGAAACACCTTTTCATGACATATATATATATATATATATGATTGGGTCAATTGCATATAACATTTGGGAAATACTTGTGCTGATCTTTGCAGAGGGATGATGCTGTACCATATGGATCTTCAGTTTGATTTTCTATAGCATGCTAAAATAAAACCACTAAACTCACTATACTACACTTTAAGTGAACAATATAATGTATATAAGAATTTAAAACCCTCATATGGCACAATACTTTAAAAAAGGCAGTTGCCCAACTGAAATAAAAAAATGCTTTGCAGACTGCTGAAGATGTTTTTTGGAGCAGAACGATAAATGATCGTATTAATTATGCCTAATAAAATGTACATAATTTAGAGAAATGGTCACAACTGTAGTCAGAACCAAGTTCTTTTCACTTGTTTTTTTTTCACTTGGTTTCAACAAATGCTGTAGGAAAAACCTTTCTGGAAAGACATCTATCTAATCCCAAGTTTTTTTTTTTTTTTTTTTTAGTATTGAAATATATCCACAAAAATGCAAGTTAGATTTTGGATCAGCCTATTATAAGGAATATCCAGACAATTTTGGAATTTAAAATTTTGGCATATGCCCATTTCTTTCCTGTGTTGCCTGGTCATCTAACTTTTGCTAGGTTCTACAGATCTCAGTGACCTTTTGACTTCAATAAGAATGCTCTCATCCGCATCCCGAAAAGCCAAATTTGCTGATGCTGCTGAGGAGGAGGTTGCAGTGTACATGGTGGTGACTAAAAGTGTAGGGAAAACGTGACTCCTGAGAGCTTCAATGCAAACAAAAAGCCAGAGAGGTTTCTCTCTGACATCTCTCTTTTGTAGCAGTCCTCCTACTTTATCTTTTTGTTTTGCAGGAACAACCCAATCACATTCTCCATTCCTAGGGCAGCAGCTGCGTTTTGTGTATGCTGATGGGAAGGTTGTAGCTGACTCTTGATAGCTCCTGTAGGTGGAAGACTGGTACTGAGAAAGTTACTCAAATTCGTAGTTTGTTGCACTTTGCGGACAGTATCAATTATCAATGTTAAAGTATCTAGTAAGGTGAAATAACAAGTAAAAAGACACTTCAGATTTTGTTGATGAAAACAATGTTTTGGGGAAATGCTAAGTATTTTACATATGAAAGTTTCCCTTTCGGTGCTGTCTAACCTTTTCAGCGTTTGTGAGAACTAAGATTGATCTGATTCTTCAAATGGGCTGAAGGAAATTACCTAACCCGGCTTACAGACTGCATGGTTAGACACTTTTAATTGTTACACCTGACCACTTCAGAAAGTACTTTAGCTTAATAAATTATAGCCTCCTATGTTCTTGTCAATGGCAAAAAGTTGTTTATTAAAACATGTCTATTATCTATTATTAAAAATCTGTATTCCTGTGAATTCTTAAAATATGAAGGTACAATAATCAGAATGAATTTAACATACTGATACTCAGTTTTTAACAGTTACAGAATATATATGTATGTATGTTAATGTACTTACAGTTGCTGGAGAACTATGGTTAGTTTCAGATTTTGGAAATTTTTGAACTATTTAAAATCAGTGATTTGACATTCAAGGAGCAAAGGTTCTAAAATATATTTTCATGTTATTCTTAAATTTAAAATTGAGTTACACTTTCCTAAATTAAGCCATACATTGAAATATCCCAGTAAGCATTAGCTTTTTTTTGGAATGACGGAATTGTTTATTCATGAGAATAAAGAGCTTCAATGGACACCTTTTATGTAGTTTTCCATGCTGAAACCCTCTGCTTGAAGAATTTTGACTAGCTTTAATCTTTTAAAATATTTTAAAGGAAGAAAAAAACATGAGCTCACTTAAATGACTAACTTTTTGCTGCTTTTTTTGTCCTTTAAGATGTAAACTGTCTCCAACACTGAGAAAAACTTTTAATTGATGTTTGGGGATTACTCATTTTAAATAAGATACTAACACTTGTCATATAATTAATTTACTTATTTTGCTTTGTGAGCAGTCCTCACAGTTTGCTGTCTGTAATGAGGTGAAGGTGTGCCCATGAGAAAACTATATCCAGGTTTCTGAAGTGTTTGTGAAACATGAACAGTACCATGCTGAGGGCAATTTCTTGTTTCCTTTGCAACTCTCTGACAGAATTCTGCATGGAATCTCGAAGGTCAGATTTCGATGAGGCTGCACCAGAAAGGAGCTGTCTTTTTTTTTTTTTCTTCCTTCCCAGGTGAGTCTAAATTAATATATCTGGAGCCTCTGTTAGTAGCACAGGGTTTGGGGATATCTTGCTGACAGGAGAATTAATTCATTTCATTTGAGCAGCTAATAGGAACTCAACAGACTAAACTTCTACAAATTTAGTAAGGTCAAAAGCATGGGCCCTAGCTAAGCTTTGTGCTTACTTGTTTTTATAGTTTTTTAAACTGTATTAAAAGGTCATTATTTGGAAATCATTCTTAAGAAATGCAACTCTTCTTTCTTTTTTGTTTTGTTTTAAAGACTGATGTTTTAACAGTAGCATAGAAGAATGTTTCAGCAACTTGCCTCTTATCAGTGAATAATTTAAAATAAGCATGTCTGGAAATAAAATCGTAATGCTTTTAAAATGTAATAAACTCACAAGTATAGTGATGAAGATCAGAGTAACTTTACCCAAAGCAATAGCCTTACTTGGATTTTACCAGTGTTTTGTGGATCACCGTCCAGCACCATGATTTTCATAGAATTCTTAATACAATATGCAACAAGTTACCTCTGCATCTAATAAGCATTTACTGCACAGATATGCACATACTAAATGCCCTTGCTTGGTGTGCTAATTTCCTGGCAGCTTTATGTTAGCTCCTGACTTTTTTTAATTTTATGCTGGGTGTAAAAACACTGTAAAATAGACTATTTCCCAGACAGAATGTGAAGAAAAGGTCCAGGGTTTAGTTATCTTATCTAGTTTCCCTTAAGCTTGTTGTCTTTTGGCTTCACAAAATAGATAACTAACATTATAAGAATTTTATTCACTGCTCTAGAAGCAATGGGATATGACAGAAATCTACAGTAACAGAGAAAGGAAATTGTTTTAAATTTTCCTTATTTGAAATACTGTAATGTGCCACTCAGTTTCAGATTTTCTTCTGGACTTCTTTATGTAAGACTAAATGCAAGTTCTTAGCTAAAAACACACACACGTACTTAAATATGGTACGTGTCGTACAATATTTATCAACAGGGAGAGGATTAGGGGCTTTTATAGTCCCAAACAGCGGTGCAGAGAAACTGCATGTAATGCAGTGTCAGAAGAGGTTCACACTGCACATGTGAGTCTGGGCAGTTTGAAAGCTAACTAGTCTTTTTGAGGAAATACGACAAAAAATTTTGGTGACTGTCTCCTTTTCCCCTGATTCCCAGGTGGTTCTTTTCACCCTCTGCAAATGTGACTAATGCAAGTGGTTATGTAGCCAGGATGTAAACAGTATCAGGGAACTGATCCAGCTAAAAGTAATTTTCTGGATTACTTTTCAACTGGATTGATTTTTCTTATTTGGTAGTCTGTCTGCAGTGCTACATGAATGCTTGGGCCAGTTGGCAATGTGAGAGCAGAAACAAGTGGCCAGGGTGTTTTGGGAGCAGGTGGCCATTAATGAAACTGAATTAAAACCTACCTATACTGACTGAGTCACTATGACCTTAGCTGTCAGTAAACATATTTTTATTAATACTCATTTTATTAATATTCATTGTCTTTTGTCTACCTAGGATAATTGCCCCACTGCTTACCTGCTAAAACCTGATTTAAAAACAATGAAAGACTTTGGGTTTTTTTAGTGTTTTAGCTAGCCATTTCACATTTCCTGAAGTGGCAAGGGAGTGAGGAGAGTTGAGAACTCAGTGTTTCCAGGGTGAGATGTAGGGAAAACTTGCAGAAAAGAAGTCTTGAATAACCAAAGAACACTGTTACATGAAATAAACTAGTCTTTAGGCTGTCAGTGCTATGTATGGCTAACCTGACTTAATGGCTCCTTTTCTCTGTCCGTGAGCTTTTCTGTCCCTGTCCTTTGTCAGTTTTCTCTCCATCCTCTCCTACTCCTGGGTTTGTGGTACTGTTGCCTTTCTTGTGATAAGGGTTAGTGCTTGTTGGACCCCAAAACTCTAGGGGAGTAGATTATGTAGCTTCTGGCTTATTTCTGTATAATGCACACTTACTTCCACTGCTGGTCAGAGGTACCACAGGTAAGATACAAGAACGTTTAGCCAGGACTAGAGGGAAGTGGGAAAGGATTCCCTGTTTTTGGTATCAGTAAACTGCCATGGCAGTTCACTGAATCTGTTGAAAGCATATCACAGGGTTAGTACATTCTTAGCATAAAATATGCCAATACAAATCTACTCTAACTTGCTATGACATGGTGACACACTTCTGACCTTATGTGAATGAGGAGATTTTACACCACAGCTTGATATAAACATTTGAGCAGAACAAATATATACTGGGACTGGGGTTTAAACAATGAATTTTGAGCTAGGTCAACCACAGCAGGAAGCATATCCTCAGTGGCCCTGCTTGGAGTCACTGTGCATGTAACTACGTGAGCAGTAATACTGTGTGCATCCAGTTTATCTGTGGGACAAACAGCAGCATTTATGGACACCTGGCAATCAAGGATGTCTGATATCTATAACAGCATCCACCTGTTGTGGAAAACTGAGAAAATCCTTTATGAGTGTTTAACAGTATCACTGAGTCAACTATTAAATCCAGTGTTACTGCTGACTAACATATCTTGGAAGGACTTTCAAACTGTAGACGGTACTGATAATTAAGCCCCTTACTCAGAGGCTACATTGGAAAAAACAAAGTAGTCTTGATTCTGAGTTACCTGTGTACTATCCATCTAAAGAACTGAATTACTTAATTCTGCTGAGGTGAAGAGTACCTTTTACCTATACCACTCTTTGTACCACATTCTACATTACAGCCCACAGATTACATGAAAAAACTCTTGCCTCAGTTGCAATGAAAGGGAAGAATACTTGTATTTTTATACAGCATTCTAAAGGTCCATGCATTGCATTTTAATACGTAGCATGAAAAAATTAACCTAACTCCTTGAAAGTACTCTCGTTCTTCCTTTTTTTCTGTCACAAACTTGACTAAGGTTTCTTAGAGGAATGGATCCTGCCTCCTCTTTGCACGATGGATACTTAGTGATGCCCCTATAGCATAGCTGCAATGTTAATGAATTGACAGCATTGTGATTAGTATCATTAGCAAAGATGGTTGGCTCCTCCCATATCACTCCCTATAAGGAAATAACTAAGCATTGAATTATTTCAAACTTTTTCCTGTTGGATTTTCTCCTAAGAAGAGATTGATGTTGGTGGAGTTTTCTGTCAAGTGAATCAGACTAAACTGCTTCATTTTGCATTTACATCAGTATCTTCATTTGACTGATCTACTAAGGGTCATCATGAGAATTTTAGCTCTACCTTCAATGAGGTATATTTTCTGGATGCACTGCAGTGCTTGAAGCAGACACATGGCACTGTGGGCATCAATAGATCAGGCAAATGTAGAGATTATGGTTAGCCCAAATAAAAAATGCCAGCAGTTAAAACCAATCCCTCCTCATTCCTAGCATCTCCTCCTGCATTTTTCATTCTACGAAAACTTTCTATACTCTGTTATTTTTCTAGCTGTAAACATTTCCAAATACTGAGGTTTTCTGCATGCTTTTATCTTTATCAGTTATAAACTGGTTATGATAAGTATTCTGCTTATTTTTATCTCTTTCCAACATGGGACAGAATGTGAAGACATCTGGAAGGATCATTCTATGGTGCCATCTGAGTTAGTATCAAATGCCCTTTATCCTAGGTAGAGAGAAACTGCATTTCCTGGGTCATTCATCTGACCTATTCAAATATCCATTTTAGGATGAGAGGGTGTGGTTCATAGTATCTCTTAAGGGAAATGTTTATTAGAGCTGAAATCTGGAAGGAGAAAAATAATTATATAGAACCAGATTCTTGTGTCCCTCAGGTGTAATATAAGGCAGATAAAATCAGTGGTCTTGAAAGTCACCTTTTAATTTATGAGTATTTATGAGTACTTAGTGTGAGTGTGACAGGAAAGCCTTCACAGGCAAAGAAAAGAGCAACAATCATGGTCAAACAAGTTAAAATCAAGGACTTGTGTCAGCCTCCAGTCAATCTGTTCAACTGGTGGTGATGTTAATAGACACAAATCTATTTTTTTTCTCTTTTTTAATGTTTTTGCTCAGACTTTATCTCACTTGGAGTAGACAGAGTTTTCCTCAAGTAAATGCTATAGGTCAGGAAGGCAGGTGCCTGAAGAGGGAAGGGGTGACTTAAATGTTAGAGCTGTGGCATTCTGAGCTTAAATGTTTTCTTGATCAACTAATCTATTTATGTTTTTAAGACCTGCAGTCCTTGCATTCAATACTGTAGTTATTAATCATTCTGGTATTATTGTTTGATCCATATCTGTGAAGAGACCACTTCTTGTTCCAAAATAAACCGTAGCCAGCAGTATCAAAGTAGTTTGACTGGATTTGGCAAAACAGTCTATAATGGAAATACTTTAATAAAGGAACTGTCTCATGAGTCATCTCTCTTGCAATACCAGTTGTATGAACTACCTTCCTTTTTGTGATTATTTAGACAATTTTATGAGCAGTTTATCTATGAAACTCATACAAATAAAATATTTGATGTATATCATCTCCTTTAAATGACCATGTGGAAATGAGGAAAAGAATGCAAAATGTAATAAACAAATTCTTCATGGATTAAAAACCATTAAAATATGTCATTTCTTATAGACCTCATTCAAGTTCTCTTAGCTTTGTAAAGAGTAAGGTTGTCCTCATACAGAGCTAATCACATCAGCTGTAAGCCTGGCAGTAAGTCTTTCTCACTGTAAAAAAAAAAAAAAAAAAAAAGTCAGCTTATTAACAAGTGCTGCCTTAATAATGATACTGTAGGTAAAACATTGATGAGCTTGTGAACTGTTTACATCTTCACTGCTAAAAAATACACTAGAACTTAAATTTAATATCCAACTAGCTAATTAAGAATGTTCTAGGTCAGTAACTGACAGAAATTTATCCAGAGTTCATTTACATTGATCGTTGTCTCTGGATCTGGGCCTAAATGAAAAAAAAAGGTTATAATTTGTTCAAGCTCCCTATTTCTGAGCTTTCATCCAACCTTCAATTGATTTCCAAAATGGAGTGTTTATTGTACTACTGCCAGGAACTGACCTGAGCATTTGAACTGAGTCAGAAACACGGGACCTTATGGGGAAAGAGAAAGTAATAACCAGCGCAATGCAACGTAACTTCATTGTTTCAATTGCATCTGAGGGGATTTATATTTCTTGCGCATCTGAGCTGTAAAACAGGAATGCTAAATGGGCAAGCATGAAAACTATGCTTTCTTTAAAGCCAGGAATGAAAACATTGTTTTGAACTTTAAATATTTAAGAATGCGCTAAATTTATCATACCTTTGGGCTCTTGCTAGCTTGTTCAGCTGGATTTTATGTGAGATAATGCTAGTCTTGGTTGTAAGACACAAAATGAGAAGGTACTTTGACACAAGTTCAGGAAACTGAAGGCTTTTAATGCTCGGAGAGTCATCAAAAGAAAAATACACTTTCAAATGTCAGCCATATTGACTTGGTCATTCTCTATTGGTGATACTTCTGAACAGATACAAAAAAGCCCTAACAATCATTTTTCTATTATATTTATTTTGCAACTAAGAGAAATAAAGACAAATATACATACAAATGAGCAATGATTTGTTTGAGAACTCAGTGCACTGGGAATCTATGGCTAAGATTCAACTTGTGATGAAATGCTTCTGTATTCTGAAGAAAAAAGAGCTGCATATTTTGATGACTTGTGTTATTTTCAAAAAAAAAAAAAAAAGGACTAAATCATTTTCTTTTCAGAATTCAGAGTGGATTTTTCCCACGGCCAGTAAAGCCAATTTGCAATTAGAAAAATAATCTGCCTTTTCCTCTGTTTTGTGGCAGCCTTATATTCTAAACAACAAAAGAAGGAAAACTCACACTCTTTTCCACGTAAATATTCCTGAGCAGAGGTGAATTAATGTATTCACAGTAGTGAATACTGAAGATGTTTCAGTATTCAGCAGCCTTTCTCATTTCTGCATATTACAGAATTCATCACCAGTCCATCCCTGTTTATGCTTGCTCTATCACTGTTTAAAAAAAAAAACAAACAAGGAGCAGTTTCTGAAAGAATCATTTAGTTTACAGTTTGCTGGAAAGCATGACAATACAGAATGCAGATATTTTGCAGTTACAGCTCTGTTAAGAAATGAAGTAACATAATATTTTTTACTGTACTGAGCTAGATAAGTAGAAATAACATACAAATTAGAGATGGTGTAGTGCTATGGAACAAGCTGTGTTCAGTTTACTTCTCCATCCCATGTCAGGGGCAAGTTTTTTCCCTACGGCATGTTCTTAGATATATTTCCCATTTTTTCATCTATAAATGAGCTGATCAATGAAACTACTATCATTTCCTTTGGGAAAATATTTAGTATTACAATTGACCTGATTGACCTGATACTTAAAGGGTATATTTAATTATTTTTTAAATTTAATTTCTTTCGGTTATCCTTACTTCATTATGCTCTACTCTACTGCCCTTTCACAAAGATATTAGGAAATTTTAATAAATTTTAATGTACCATTCATAATATTTCTTAAACTTAACTTTTTTGTTAGAGGTAAGAGAAACAGTAATGCAGTAAAAGTAAGCGCCTTGTGTTGCGAGAGACAGGGAGTCACTCACAGCAGGGAATAGTTTGCAATGAATATTTTATTAAATTATTTTTGCCTGTTTTCAAGGTAACGCTGCAAATGAAGAAATTGCAGTTTTCTCAGATTAATTCAGTATTTGAAGTTGTTTGCTGAATAATCCCTGTGAAGAAATGCTACTCATTCATAAGCACACTGTTGTAAATATTTAGTAATCAAAATTTGAAATTCAAGCTGTTTTTGACAGGCTATTGCACCTGGTGCACTGCCCGCTAAAATCAATAGGAACCATATCACTGACATCAGTGGCTATTGGAGTGTGGTTATATGATTTGTTTCCGTTCCTTCTCTTAGAGAGTGGGAGGTCTTTAGAGCAAAAGTTTTCGATATGTATGCCACATTTTTCAGCCTATACATACACTCACATCTGCAAAATTCAGGTATAAATGCTATGGGAGGAATATTGGTGTTAATGTTGTTAATTCCTCTTAATTCCATGTCCTAGACTTTTGCTGAAATTTAAGCACATAAAGAGGAAGGTTTGCTTGAAATGAATTTATAACTACATGTTAATTTCTTAATTTCTGTATTCTTTATCTACCCAGGCATATTTGTAATGATCAGTGTTTCACTTGTGCTATGAGGATACTACTGAGAAAATTATTGAAATCAGTTTGCCATCATTGTGTGAAGCCTGTGCTGCTATTGCAGTTCATCACCACCTAGGGATGCTGCTGTATTTAATGGGATAAATTGACAAAAATGTTACCAAACCTCTGCAGAGAAATTCATCCATCAACTGAATTTACCTTTCTAAAATGCCCTTTAGTGAAAATACATGGGGAATATAGCATACAATTCATATAAAACACAGGCACCAATAAAACTTTAAAAGGCTTAATCCTACAGAACAGTCTTTTAAGATAGGTCTTAAACATGGATTGTCCTGTAATTCAAAGTGCATAACTAAACTGGGCTCCAGTGACAAAGTCTGAAAAAGCAGTCTCTAAGAAAAGTCTTGTGCACATGATATTTAAACATAAATAATATAAATAAATATAATAATACATATTTATATAATAAGTATAAACATAATTCAGATGAATAAATGGAATATGGATAATTGAAATCCCTAACCCAGCATTTGTCTTAAGTGGTTGAAAGCTTTAATTAGAAAAAGCACGTCCTGACTGCAGTTTAGACAGAGTTGCAGAACTGTTTGAAGCACAACATGCGTCTTCACAGTTGAATTGTATACCAACAAGAATGAGCTTGAGAAACCAAGAGCAGAAAATTGCAGCATACAAGTTAAGGCAGGGAAAAAAATAGACTCCCACCCTGAACAGCATGAGCTAATATCTCCATAAGTGCTCTCAGGGACACAGATCTCAGGTGTCCTGCTCCAGAGATGGTAACACGGCATCCTGATTACATGACTGATCTGAACTTCTAAATAAATCTAAAACTACTCTGGCTTCAAGGTTAGAGAGTTACCTGAAGGATACAGAAAGCTTCCACTGAAAGAATGAAGGGTGGTAATATCCGACAGTATTTTCTCTGCTATAGTGTGTATCTATGGTGAGCCTCTGAGCTGGAGTACTGCTTTCCAGTTCACTTAGGCACAACATAAATTAAACTTGCTTCCTGTTTTTTACCCCAAAACAGCTAAGAAAGGGCAGTATATTACTTACCATGTCGTACAAAAGAATTGCAATAGCAGTATTTTAAGTAAACTTGTTGTGGCTAGTAGTGACCTCTTAAGTTTCATTAGCAGCACTGTGCATACAAGCATTCTTTTTCAAGGGCTCAGAGCAGTACTCAAAAAGAAGTGGTGCCGCCTGTTCTTCTTCTATATGTATATAGGCAGGCAGAGCTTGGTTTCTGCAAACTGCTATGGCTTTGCTTCATCTAAAAATGCAAACTTTTTATATGAGCAAATTCATATGTGACTATGGCATTTAATTATGTAAAATATCCACAAGGATGATACAAAAGAATGAAGGAAAAAATAAGGCTATTCTGAAAGGCAATGAAAGCTGAAAAATGGCCAAAGAAGAGAGTTTTTTTTCACATCTGTAAACAAACAAGAAATTTAAAAGCCAAGAACACAGCAGGATGTGAGGTCTAAAACATGCATGCAGAATAAGATTTAATAAACCAAAAAAATCAAAGAAGTGAGAATATTCATAGGCACTGAGCTGGCAGGAACCAGTGTGATCCACCTGCCACATACAGATGTATGTATGAATATGAACACCTCATGAATACAGAAGCACCTTAAATGTGTTTAAATGGTAGATGAAAATATATCTAATTAGCAGATCATTATGTCAAAATCATTTGAAAGAAACAATCACTGTTGATGTATGGTTTCACATCACCTGGGGGAGAGAGAAGAGAAAGTTCATCAGGGGTTTATTTTATTGTGTCTATTTTCCTTTTAATCAAATGGCAAGGTTTGGGGGAATTATTTCAGTAGATGGCTTTAAACACAGAGGTTCAGCTTGCTAATTACAGTCCTAGCAACAGAAGCTCCCTCTACTATCCTCAGGATTTCTACCCTGGTTCTGGAATAGGAGAGGGAAGACCACTAGCTGCTCTAATCTCTGCCATCTGGCTAAAGGGGTTGTCACCACATGAAGAGGATTTTTAGGCAGATGTGGCACAGTCACAGTCCATTGGGATTCCCTGCACATCTCCTGAGTGCTATGAACAGAGTTAGTGGTACAAAACATATTCCAAGTTTTGTATTTAAAAACAGAATGTAATAAAATAGTAATGTTAACAAAAATATGGGAATAGAGGAAAACTGATGCAACACAACACATCTCTATATTCCTCACTTTCTCCCTGTACTCTTAAATGTTTCAGGAAACAACTTTTAAGCTTAAAAGTTACGTGAGTTCCTCAGTCTCAGACTGGTGGCTTACTTCTGTATCTTATCTAGCAGAGCAGCATATACATCCTCAGCTCTCTGTGATGCCTTGCTGGCTTCTCTAGTCTCTCTGTTTCATTGTCAGTCTCAGAAAGAACATAAAGTTCTTTTTTCTTTCACTCTTCTGTTCTTTTTCTTGTCCCTTACATCTCCCATACCTTCCACATCTTCCCTTACTAATCATTCTCCTCTCTAACTGGAACATCCTGAATGCATTTACTCTGTCTTCCAGCTTGTCCTTAACTAGCAGAAAAGAAGACAAAACCTGCTTGCCAGATTCAAGATGGTGAAACTTCTATTACTGTCAGGCCTTTTCCTTTCTTTTCTCTGAATCAAGACATCCCAATATTTGACTCAATGTTTGAAACAGGAATGGTTCACGTGTCCTTAAGGCTACGACTTCCAAATTTGATCAATTTTAGTGCCTGGTTAAGTTATTACAGTGTTAGCAGCATAAAGAGCCAGTCGGGAGGAAAAATAAAGATGCCTGTCTCTACTCGCTTGCTTTCTTGACCAGCACCTGTAGAGTATAATTCTCTTCAGCATTTGGATCTCTGAATACTGTTTATTTAAATTATTTCTGTCTTCTACAGAAATACTATGTACGTATTTTTTATCATTAATCTTTCTATGGGTAGGTGTTTATGTCCTTGACACAAAGTCAGAGGGAATGCTTGTGTATATACAGTAAATACACCAAGTGAGTAGGATCCAGAGCAAGTCTAAAACAGCTGTTAAGAAGTTGGGATGTTATGCTAGCTGTTTTTAGTGGAGTATTTATTTTATGCTATTTATATAGCATAAAATATTTATGTAGCATAAAATAAGAACTTTAGGGACCTGTGGGATCCAGGCTACATCTGATGATTACTTGATATCATAGATATTAAATTTTGGTATTTATTTCAAATCCTAAAAGAAAATAGACAAAGTAATTTAACTCTTAAAAAGAGAAAATGTTCAGAGAGTGTTAAAGATAGTATGAAAAAAAGCACTTAGAAGACCTTTTTTTCAGGGAATGTCTTTCTCTTCTGGCTACAGATGTTTACCTGTTTTGATATATTTTTCAGCTAACCAGAGAGCTGAATGCCCAGATATTTGGACAAGCGAATAACTTTCCTTGTATGAGGAGATTCATTGAAATCCTTGTCTACTATTTTCAGTCAACAAGGTTATTCATGCACATAAAATTACTCAAATACATAAATACTTACAGGCTTGAACACTGCATTTTACATTTGGTAAATAGCAGAAAATGCTGATTATAAATATCTTCATAAAATAATAATTTCATGGCATCTGAACAGAGGATACCCTAAATTCAGATCTGTACTGAATTCAGACCAATTATACCTGCAGTTTTAAAATCAGGCAGGATCTAAAAAAATAGGCTGTTTTTTTGCTCTTTTTTTTTTTCTTTTTCTTTTTTGCAGGTTTTCTTTCTGCCTGCTGATGTGCCTTCCCAGAAGAGGGGAGTAGAGGTAGAGTGAAAATATTTACAACTTTGTACTGCTTTTAATAATATTTCTGAACTGCTAGTGTTCAATTCTGAATAGCCTGATGACTTCTCTGGTGATTGTCTGTGACACTTCCTTACCTAAGAAGGCAGATATAAAAAAACAAAACCACCATTGTGGTAGGTGAGAATAAATACATATAAGGATTTACCTTTTTCCTCTTTCCCCCTAGATCACCTATATCATTTGTTGATTAAACACTGGCCATGTCAACTCTTCTCCTGCAGCTCTGTGTAGTCTTTGAGTGTGCCTTTATAGTTACTACAAAAAAGACATGGAAAATTGTTCTATAATTCAGTTTACAGTTTCTGCAAAGCCTGCACAAAAGATGGCTTAATGTCTTGAGGAAGGCAAGCATTTATCATGTAAAGTTATTAACATCTTTGTTTGCAAGGAAGATTTTTTTTTTTACTGTTTATGAAACAAAGTTTTTGCTGAGACTGATAAAAATGTTTAGCGTAAATTGTGCTCCCTCTGTGCTCAACACCTGATTTCATCTGCTGCCCTGCAAGAGATAGCATCTCCCAGGTTGTCTTGCAAGAACTGCTAGGCTCAGCCAAAACAAAGCTCAGTTGTTTAGACACTGAACATCTGGCATGGTGTTGATTTGTTCTATTGCTCTTTTAAATGAATGTGAAATATCAAAAGGCTCAATAAAATTTGTTTTCCAGCCATAAACGACTAGAGCTTGTTTAATAATCTACTCAATGTATTCCTACCGTAGTATGTTCTTTTATAGATTATTAGAAGAAGGGAAAGACTTGTCTGGATCATTTAAAAAAGCATATGACAATTGTACTTTGACATTTCCCAGGCTTATTTCATAATCAAAACATTTCACTGTTAATAGGGAGCGGAGCTCTGGCATCAGGGTCAAAATATATGGTCCTTCCAATGGACTGAGTTTACACAAACTTTTTGGTTTGTTTGTTTGTTTGTTTGTTTGTTTGTTTGTTTTTCCCAGGAGCAGTCTGTAGGGGATAATACTTGTTACTCTTTATTTAATTCAGTCTTCTCCTATTGATTTGTCTGAAATTCCCCTATCTAACTCTTGCTTTAAAGAGTGGCTTTGAACTGGCAATGACTTGCCAGTGTCTCTAAAGAAATAGGAATAGTTAATGGAGGTTAGTGCTCAGAGCAGGAGATGTGATTCTCTAGGCTCTGATAGAAGAAAACATTTAAACATCTGCTTGAAGACCCTGCTCAGAAAAGGACTCTGCATATCTCAGTGTCTTATGCACTTTGGCTGCATGTAAGTTCTGTTCCACTTGAATACATGCTTTCGTGAATGGTGTGGAAGTAACTTCTTTTAATTCAAGTGTAATGTACATTTTCCTGTAAGGAGCAAGAGAAAGTGCGATATTGTGGCTTAGAAGTTACACTGATAAATTTTAAATGTGTCATTTGACAAAAGCTAATTTTGTCACTGCATGAAAAAAATAACTAGACTGATTTTTATACTTTATTTCTTAGTGACAATGTTAAATCATTTTTAAGCTTGGGATATGATTTCTTCCCTGTCAAAAATTACTCTTGAATTTATTTTTCTTTGGGGAAAAAATAACTCAAACTATTACAAAGCACAGGCTTTTATCCTTCAGGAAGCTCATTTAATAAAGGTTTTAGCAAGATAAGAGGAAGGAAAATGGGAAAATGACTCTCCTTTGGAGGTGGGTTAATTTTGAGAAATTGAGTTAGAGGAGGAGAATGTGAACTATAATGTAATTAGTGTGATACTAATGTGGGACATGTCAAGTACCATGAAGAAAATTAGAGGCGCTATGCGAAAGGAGCATATATCACCTGCTCTTCTATACTGAATCAAGATAAAAAATGCTTTGAAACTACTGTTTGATCCTGTTGCATCATGGGGTTGTCCTTTTGCAGATGCCAAGAACTAAGTTCGGTTCCATGTGCCTCTGAGCAGTATTTGCTCAGAGAACTGTACTGGTCTAATGTCAGAACATCAGTTTCTGAGGTCACCTCCGTTAACCTAATGTACATCAACCCTTACTGTTGGGATCTCATTACAAATTTTATTCTTATCGGGTGTAATTTAGAGCAGAACTTGTCTGCTAATCTTCAACCTCCTTTTACTTGCCTAGTTATATACAGCCGTCTTCAAATAAGATCACATTTTCTTGTCAGAGTGATTATGTTTGTTAAAAAAGAACACAAAATTTTAGTTCTTTTGAGAAACGTTCACTGAAAAAAAGGATTGATAATACTGTGTTATTGTTTTTACAGCAATATATACATGTGCTGAGTCTATTCCTCTATCTGCAAGGTATGATGTTACTCTTACAGGCTCTTATATTTTGCAGAAAATATAAATTTAGTGCAAACTAATAATAAAAAAGGATAAATGATATGAATGAGCATTGCCCCAGCAAATGAACCTATACCTGTTTTGAATCACCTCAAGACCTATTATGTATCTTGTAGAAAGAGAACCAGAACTTTTCTGAGTGTCAACCAAAGTTATTTTGTTGATTTAGTTGAAGCATTGCAGTGCCATTTTCACCACTGTGAAAGGTAGTTACTTGGCAGGTTTTGTTACATTTGTTTTTTTTCTTTTGATTAATCTGTAGTTTCTTTCATGTACACACAAGATGTACCATTGCAAAGGATGATATGATGAAGACCAATAATCTAACATATTTGGCTACATGCTTTTAGAAGCTGTCTGCAGTTTCCTGTGGCTTGATTAATATTACTTTAAAGGCTTGTGTATGTAGCTTGAGGGATACTTCGTTACTGCTGAAGCCAAGAAAACTTAAGGTGTTTTAAATTCTTCTCTTTATGCTGAGGTGAAAATTCCTTGTTGTAAAATGTATAAACAAGTCATAAAGATGTAACTAGTGTCACTACGTTAGATGACACATATATCTTAGTATACAAAACAAGAATGGGAAATTGGGCCAGACTGTTAAGGAGAAACCTGTTTATATTTAAGATCAAATCAATGATAGTGAAGGAAGAAAATGAATGGGACCTGCTACTGCATTTAAGTATGTGAATACATGTATCTTTAATTATAAAAACTTTTATTGTCTTATTTTCTATGTTTTTCTGCCTGTCATTGCAAAAGACGCGGTAAAAATTTACTCTTGATAACCCTATGAGGGATAAAGGTTTTATCTGTAGTTCCTATTCAGGACTGAATTTAGTATTAAAGTCTATTTCAGAATTCTTCCTTTCTGTATCAGAATTCCCCCCTTTTTATTCCAGAGATGATTTGTCATGTATTAGTGGTGAAACGGGCAGATTTCTTATAAACCAAGATGTATAGAAAAAGGCTATTGCATGCTTCATTTACTCATCCTTCCTCAAACATACTTCTTTTTCAAGTGACAGTCTCTATTAAGGATAATTCCTGTGGAAAATATCTTTCAGCCTGTCAGTCTCCTTCTGACAGATACTGTGAGCAACTGGTAATGGTTTGGTTTATCATGCTGAAATATCTTATAAATACTCACTTGCATACATGGTGACAACAATGCATTCTGAAGGCTTTAATTGGCAAATACAGTGTCATTATTACTATACACTGGTAAATACTGTCAGGCAACACTGTGTCATTGGTGTATAAAGCAAATCTGTATAAATCTTTATAAAGCCAAAATGAGTGGGGAGTTTTGCTTAAACTTCAGTGGCACAAAATGATCCCAAGTGCTCAGAGTAAATTTATTATCAATTTCAATATTTTGACATTATGGTTTAAAGGACAGAAAAAAGAATTTAGTTCAGCCTGTAAAGACAACAGCTTTAACTAGTGTTAATTTATTATGAGAACAAATTTCTCATCATATAGCAAAATATAGCAGCTGAGTTAGAGTAATAATTTATGTGAAGTTATTGGGAAATGCCTCTAATAATTAAGAAATTAAAATAAGAAATTTCTCAAGAGTGTCAGAATTGACTAACATGAATTCTTTATTACAGATTTCCTCAGCATCCTTTCCTCTTACATAACAGTTTTCCTTTGATGATCTGAAACCATTTAGCAAAGATGATTTGTCATCTTATCCCACATGGGGAAACTGAGGCACAGATGGGTGAATTAATTGACTTTGCAGTTGTCATACTGAAGGCTAATAATGCAGATACATGAACAGAAGCTTCTCCTGTTTCAGTGTCTATTCTAATAGGTCTCTTTGCCTTTTTAGTTGTGGCTCATCTCAAGAAAAAATGAAACAATGAGGCAGAGTGGAGTACCAGAAAAGGAGATCCTTTTATTAACTTTCCTCAGAGTGAGCATCACATTCATTAAAGAGCCTGAGACATACACAGGTGTATACCATATACATCTCTGAGTACATTTAGTAGGATTCAGTCATTGGCTACTTTGTTCTAGTAAGCAGATGTATGCTAGCCAGCAGTGATCTGGAAAAGAGAAGTCAGCTTTAGAAAGCCCACAGATAATATTAGTGGATAGCATAGCTAAGTGAACAGCCTGATATTAAGTCTATTGAAGAATACAAATTGTCAGTGAAGGATGAAAATCCAGACAGGTGCAAGACCTTTTAGTTCTTAAGATGACACTTTTCTTAACTTACCATTAAAATTTGCAGTACACCTAATATGTAGCAATAAAATGGGACTGGTTAAGATTTGTATTAAGTAAGAGTTCAGACTAGATCACCATAGCACACTGCTTTATAAAACCTGAAAATACAGGAAATGTCATCATAAGCATGTAACACTTGCTCATTTAAGTGAGATGTTCTGACCTCTCATTACATTGATCTATAATATTTTTAATCCACTCTCTAAAATACTTTGTATATTGCATCAACACTCAAAAAAAAAGTAAGTGACTGATTCTGGACCTGTAGCTGTTTTGTAGAGTTCAGTATTGTTATCCCTAGATACAGATATATATAAGCTAGTATGGCCTTATGTGTAAGCTCATCCAAATGGAAAAAAAGCCTATTTTTAACACTTTTTCTCATTGCAGATACAAATATTTTAGGTACTATGTGGTGTATCTGTAATGACAATAATACTAAAGCCACAAATCTAAACTTTATTCAGCTGAAGTGTTTTCATACAAATTTACTCAGACACAGTTCATAGATAACAAAATTTGTTTACTGGCTGTTTCCAAATGGAAAGAGAGACCAAGCTGGATGACTGTATTCTTTGTTCTGAACAGTTGGACCTGACTTAGACTGTTTATTCAAATATGTGTATCTAAATATATACATCTTTATGGGTAGTTCATATTGCTTCTTTATGGACTATTAAACTGTATGTTGTATGCAATGTACCTTCCTATTTCTCATGGTTTCTGAATTAAAATCAGTGAAAAGGTCAAGGAAAGCACTATTTAAATCATAGTCTGGTGACTCAAGTTTAGAAGGCTAAACTGCTGTATTTGAAAGTGAAAGCTAGTGATGAAGAAGAATTTTTTCCTTCAGCAGGTAATTCCTTGTTATTAAATTTAACTATTTTGTTAGAAGGCTCAATGGCTTTCATTGATTATTTCTTTGATCTCTAGACAGCTTAGTATTTTGTTTATTTGGTGCGTGTGCTAAGAATCTTCCTTGCAGGCTAAGTAAGAGGAGCAATTTAGCCCTTTTATGCACAACAAACAGTAGAACCCACCGGCCAAAGTTAGGAATCACACGGCAGGGGCTATTCAGAAACAAACTTAGATTGTCCAAGTCTGCCAGTTCATGAAGGGTTTCTGGAGGTTGGCCCTCACTGTGGTCACTTACCCTCATCTCTCTGCTGCAGTTCATTGCTGTCCGATTTATGCCAGTGCCTTACTATCTGTGAGGCTGTAGTGTAAATGCTGTGACTGAGCTCTGTGTCATGAGTTACAGCCGATGGCAATAGGTTCTAAATAATAGATATAACACATGTAATGAGAATAAAGACTTAAGTCCTAAACTCTTGAAAAGTTTTTCTGTCACTGACTTCAGGGGCATTAGTATTTCACTCAAAATTTTTCTTTCCTGCCACTTAGGGACTTTCCAATTTGATGGGAATTAATGTACATCCAGGGTTCTGGATAGGTGCATTTAAGTGGAGATTAATCTATTAAGTTTTAAGTCAGAGTTTGAAATGGGGCTATAAATGTGTTTGATGCAAGTAAATGAGTATGTACACCATCACAAAAGAGCTTTCCTTCAAAATTCTGAGGTTTTACTATAAACACTTAATTTACATTTATTATCATCCTTATGTGATTCTCTCTAAAGTTATACCTGTCTCTTCGCTTGAAAAACTAAATCATGATTTGCCAGTTTCAAATGCTAGATATGAAATATTAGTTAGGAATCTAGTAGAGCAAGTTTTTTCTCAGTAGTTCTGGGGGAAAATGTATGAGACACAGCACATCACATTTGGAAAGGGAAAACAGGGATGACCTCATTTTAATGATCTGCTCTCAAAACAACAAAAAAAGTTCGCAATTTTAGCTGCATTTTGAAAAGGAGGAGAACAAAATACTCTCTCGGCACAGTAGGAAGTTTCTCTGCCTTTCATATTTCTAATTCCAGGCAGCATGCTGTCTGCTCCAAAGAGCAAGAAAACAAATGCCAAGCTTTAATCAGAATCATATTGGCTGTGTAGGGACTTTCAGATCATTTGCCCATTCCTAACAATGTCATGCAGATTCCCTTCAGAATATCAATGCAGAGACCTTTGCCCTTGCTGTGAAGAAAAGGTTGCAAAATACTGAAGATGAGCAGCAAGACCATTTTAGGTTAACATTGCTTTTTGTGATGGGTGGAAGAGGAAAGGGTAAGAGTTTCCCTCTAATTTAATTCTTTAATGAAACTAAGAATTAGAATCCCTGCAGCGTAGAGCTAACCTTTTCTCTAGTGTCAAGCAATTTTTTCTTCAAATTCATCTTGGATAATGCTATAGGCTTATGGCTATCTGAGGGTTGGCTTAGAGACCATTAATAAGACTTACTGTAGTGAGTTTCACAGACCTTACACAACTTTCTTAAACAAAAATCTTTACTTTGGAAAGTGCAGAACTGTTTTTCAAATAGAAAATGTTGGAACATTACAACATTCATTTACTTTTTAAGAAAATAGATTTTGGCTATATCAGTTCATTTTTAAGAATGGAGGTCAGGGTAAAGTGGCAGACCTTCACTGATGTCAGTGAAGTTCATGATCTACCTCAGTTTAGGATCCCATCCAAAATAACATTTTTAATGTTAATCTTGCATAGGAAAAGTGCTGAAACTAATTATGTATATTTTTAAAGTGAAAAAAAAGATCAGTGTTTGCTGTGTCTTTTCAAATTATTGATCGATTGATTGATCTGTTTTTCTAAGTCTCCTTAATGTTGGAGAGTGTCTTACTTTTAGCTATCCATGGGTTTTACTGCAAATTGAAAACCAGTGTACGTACAATAATGATTTTGGTAGTAAAAACCTCAAAACTGAGTAGTCTCCCTTTTCCTAAGGAATAAAGCTGTATTGAAAAGTAACATGACTTTAGAGCAACATTGGCCCAACTTAATGAACTGAATTCTGGAAGTTTTAAAGCCAGATGTTCTTGTCTACTTGCTTTTCCCCCAGTGTTCTATGCCTTACCGCTCTTCTGTGCAACAAAATGTACTCAGGAATAAGTAGTCTTCAATGTGAGTGAGGTACATTGAGGCCATAATAGTATTTGGACAATAAGGCAGCTGGAGAAAACAGGAGGAAGCCAGCTCTGCTATTCACTTCTGGTTTGGAAATACTCACTGACATGAGATAGGAAAGAAGCAATCATTTTGGATGTGGATGGAAAGCTAATGAGGTATTCCTTCCCCACTCCCTAGTCTCATGGTCAAATCTTCTAAGTAGTCTAGTTTTTGAATGGCCATTTTATACTCATTTATTTTTATGCCAGTGTTACCGTGGTTTAAATAAATTATTTTCATAGGCAGGTGTTAGTCCGCATGATGTAATAATAGGAAATAATTATATCTTTCCTCCACCTTTATTTTACCTGCTTATCTGGAAAGAGATGTGCTCTACTCAGTTGTTTAGCTTACAAGCCCTTGCCCAAGTCTGTTCCATTCTGAATTCATCTTTCCTGAGCATGACTGAAAAGGTCTGCAAATTCTGGATAAGGTTTCATCTGGGCCTTTATATGACATTTATTATAAAGTGTCTTTACTGCACATACTATGCTAGATACACCTTTTAGGAGGCATGTAACACTATGGCGCATGATCATCTTATAATGAAGTAATCGCTTAATCTTTCTCCCTCTAATTTCCAAAAAATGAATTTCTAATTTGCACTATATATTCTGATAGTAGCCAACCACTCTATGAGATTGTACTTTGCATTCTTCTTTTCCATACTTTTTGTGATCTTCCCATCCTGGTTCTTATAAATCCTCAGTTCTCTGTATTTTGAACTTCATGAGATATTCAGTCCTGCTGACTTCAGATGCTAGCTTTGTACTTTTGTTTATCTTTCCATTTAACTTAAACTAAATGAAAAAGATACCACTCAGCTCAAGGTCATTTTCTCTCATAAACCCTTTCATAATGTCCTAATGAATGTACTCGGACTAGAAAAACATCACCTCTTACTGTTTTATGAACTTTTTGGTGAAGAACTCTCTTAGTTTTCAAAAAATATCCCAGTTTTGTAATGATTATTCTTTAATCTGTATTTTGAAAATTAAAGTCTCCCACAACGACTTACGTCCTGCTGTTCAAAGTATAATTAAACTCTCTGTGCGTAACAACAAAAAAGCCTCAGGGTGTTAGAGCTAGACAATTCATATGGGTGGTATGAGTTTATGGTTGCATATTACAAGGACAGTTCACATATTTTCAGTTAAGCATTTGCTAAAAGACATTATTGAACGAAGACTTAGATTAAAGTCTCTTTCCTCAGGTAAATTTTATTGCTTCTGGTATATTTCCTTGGTTCACTAAACCCAAGGAAACTTCAAGTTCTAACACTCGTAGGAGGTTGACAATGCTCCATTTTACAGGATGTTCCTAGAATGGCTCATAGCTTGGATTAAATTTTTCAGGGCATGCTGATAGATGTTTTAGAGCTTTTTATTATCATATGGGAATGTTACAGAAGAATTTGAGATTTTTTTTTTTTTACCTCTTGCTATTTTTTCAGTCTGCTTGGTATATGCTAAAAGCTTCTTCTATAGCTTCCTGAAGCTGAAAATTGTTTACACAATTCTGCTTGAATTATTTAGCTATGCTTTTTAGAGGGGAACAATTAGTTTCTTCACTACATGAAGCATACATCCAAAATTTTGTTGACATTTTTTTCCCATTTATTTTAATGCATTACATTTTTAAATTTTTAAATTTTGAGACATGATGTACTTCTAACATGAATAAGAGTTAAAAAAATGCTCCACCATTCTGTTTGAAAAGGTGTCAGTTCCTCCATTCATCCCGCACCTAATTTTTCACTTTTCCTTTGAATCACAACTTATTCACAGCTGCATTTCACAAATGACTGGTGATGCTTTTGTAATTTGTGAAAAAATGAGCTAGCAGTGACCAAACTAACTTGGGAAATGTAACACCATGTCAGGAAAGTGCTTTGTGTAAGCTGATTGGCTTTAGCGATGCCATGCTTAGATGGTTATAGTTTTTCTGGCAGTATTTATATCAGATGCCATTGCACTACASAGACCATATTCTATACTCATTGAAAGTAACAGAGACAATGCTCATTGTCATGCCAGTTTTATCTTTCTTTCACAGTGCTTATCAAGGGGAATTAGGCACTTAAATAAGAACTTATGTGCCTAAATATCTTTGTGGACCTGGACCTTAGCCTCCTAAATTAGTTTTTTAATTACTGTTTCACTGAGGATATTTTGTAGGAGGCAAAGACAGAACAAGTATTATGTTTGTCAGAAGCCTTCTAAAAATACCTCTGATTAATCAGGTGAGAAACTAAAGGACATGTAAGAAAATCAAACAACACTTCATGCTAGAATTCATAACCTTCCTGATAATACATTCTTAAAAGTGGTCTGCCTGTATGTTTTTCACATATAAGTTCCCCCTCAACATTTTTTATCCTAACAAATTCAGTAAAGTAAAGACAGTTAGTGAATTTGAGAAAAACCTAAAACTGCAAACATTTACTTCTATCCATACATAATTCAATTATTTTCAAAGAAAAATGAATAAAGTTGCTCATCTCTATCAAAATATACAGGTACAAAAGCTTATGTATTGGACCTGGTCAGTTTCTTTTTCTTAAAATATTACTTTCTTAAACTGAAGTCCAACATACTTTTTTTTATATCCTGCAGCCCCAGCTGTTCTGTTGCCCTTAGATATTAAGAGCACAGCTCAAGATTCAACGTTATTTGTTATTTTATTGGAGCAGACCATAGTTACCCATCATATGTCACTTTGTCCTTTGCTTTGCTCGTGTTTCATGATAGAGCATTGCTAGATGCCTGCTATAGAAGTTAAATTGTCCTTCCATGATCTGCACAGTCTGATTTTTATTCTGTAGCTGTCTATCAGGCCAGAAAACATAGCTTCTGTCAAAGGAATGTACTTCATCTGGCATACACATCCAAACTGTTGGGGCTCTCTCTTCCTTCTTACATCAGTGAGAGACTGAGCTTTCTTTTCTTTCTTTTTCCTTACCTAATCTCTTTGGATGCTTGTTGCATTTCAGAAATTGTCTTATCAATGGATTACATGCAGCTGTTACTGGTGAGGACTTAGCCTGAAAGCCTAGCCTTCAGTTGTTTTTCCAGCTTTATTCTTTGAAATCACAGGATTTTCATCTCTTACAAGTCTGCTGCAGATCTGTGAATATTGCATATACTGGACCTATTAGGGCTATCCATCAGAAGCACAGCCAATGTTTCTTGGCTTCAAGATGTCTCTGCTATCCTGCTAAGAACTTCCCTGTAATTCAGTGAAAACCTTCTCTAAGACTAAGAAGATGTATTATGCAGGCCATCAGAGACATCTCCTGGATCTGACACCACATAGAATTTGTATTAATGATTATGATAATGAAATAAATAATTTTCTTGAGACCAAGTTGGGAAGCTTCATGTGTTTTGGAAGGAAAAGCTTTGAATTAAAAACGAATTTGATAAATGAGGATACAGTCTGAAACTAATATGGTGAAATTCAATGAAGGTGAGTTCTACGTTTTTCAAGACAATTTCCCCCTCCCCGCTATGCAAAAAATGAAAATGGGGAGGAGAATCCTGCTGAAAGGGAGGAATAACTGATCTGGGATTTTTAACTGTTCACATACTCCATCTGAGCCAAAATGACAATAAAGCAAACATCATCTAGGATCTACGCAGTATCACATTTAAGAGAAGAGAAATAATTATTTTTTACTTAGTAGCTGGGTGCCATGAAAAATACCACATCAAGATCTGGAAACTAATAGAGTCATACACAAGAAAGTCTTGCTGGGGTGACTTCCTGAGATGAGAGTGTAATTCTTACCTTTCAAGAAATAAGTAACTTGATTTGCCGTGGAAATGATCTATTATAGCTATTGGGAAAATTAAGCAATAGAATAATTACCTTGGGAAAACATAGAGGTTTTAAAGAGCAGACTAGATAACCATTAGTTAGAGCTAGTTTGCATATACTTGAACAGAGTATTGGCTGGATTGCTTCGTAAGGTCTTCTCCAATGCTGTGTATACATGATTTCTATAAACAGTTCAGTCATTAAAGTCAATGACAATTCTGTCACCAGTTTCAATGAGAATTTAATCTAAATTCATTTAGTAGTCTCCTCTGCATGCCAATGAGGTACATACAGCAAATATGTATCATTATCTGTCTTTTACAGATGGAGAATTAAAGCAAAGGATAAATGATGTAACTTATGTCTGTAAGAAAGTAGAATTTGGTTTTCCAGAGCTCAGAATTCAGTCATTTTACTCTCTTCTATGTGTGAGGAGTTGCTTCTTAACAATATGATTTAAGGGACTTCTTGCTATAACCATAGACTTAAGCATAAACTCTCTTAATCATAGAGATGGTTAAAAGATATAAAGATAATGAGGTAAGAGCAGTGGTATCATTAAATCTCTGTGGAGCTATTATTCTAAATTGCCTAGGGGGTTTTGAAAGTCCCACCTAACAATAACTGAAAATGACAGCAGTGTGTTTTAAGAAAATAGGGTGAAAAATGCCCTCCAGTGTTTATGGGATTAAAAGTTTGTATTTTTTAAATATGTTGTGAATGAGGAAAGTACAGTCGGGATGACATCTCCTGTCCACGTGTGGAAGCATGAATGTAAAATACACTGCTTTGCCAAAGATAGCGTTAAACAGAAAATGTTTTGCTTATTGTGTGGGAAACTGGTAATTTGACTGAAACAAGATGCCCAAATGATGCTTTCACAATTTGCACCTGTTTGTCTTGTTTTGATGAATGTGAAACTATGCAGATTAAGCATTGCCAGGTGTAGTGCAGGAATGCATATGCTGAAGAACTGCTTCTCTTATTCCTCTTTCCCCCCTCCCTTCTTAAATCAGATTTCTCAAGAGGGTTTTTTTGTGAAGAAGAAACTTGACAGACGTGTTCACAGCCCATCTCTTTTGCTGTGATAATTGTGCATCACTGTAAGTTCTGCAGCCATCTTTTCTTCATTTTACTGCTCTAAATTAGTTGTTCAGAATACCCCTTCTTCTGTGTGACTGCAAAGAACACGATACTCTGTTTCCTCTCTACTGAAACGCTAATAATGAGAAAATACTATGTCTGTCTTTGGCAATTAGAAGCTCCTAGAGAAATCTGAAGAGCTGTTTCCAGTAGCATCTCGTTACTAGTACTAAACTTTGTAAGTTTTAACTTACTCAAAAGCTTCATTTTTTGGGAATGTTGGGGTGTGTGTGTGTGTGTATGGCTTTTCTTTTTGAAGTTCAAATTAAGTTTGAAATATTTGGTTTTAACGACAGCACCAAAGAAAGTCCCAGAACTAGTACAACCAACAGAAACCAACAATCCCTGTCTTTCCAGTGTTAAAGATCATTTTGTGCTCGGAATCAACAGCCTGTGTCTGTGGGAAATGTTTTCTCTCCAAGCTTTCAGTCTTCATTAAGAAATTAATTAAGAAAAACTAGTCATCTTTATGTTAAGAATATAGCTGTTGTTTCCAGCACACTGACAAGCTGAGCTGGGATGCAAGATTAATTTCTAGATCTGTATTGATTTCTGTTGAGATACATGTATGCACATGTATATATATGTGGCATGTGGAAGAGGGGGCAGGGAAAGAACATCATCTGCTAAATGGGTGGGCAAGGAATTCTCCAAACAGGCAATTTGGCTCAGAAAAAAAGATGTTAAAGCAGGTCTGAGAAGTCATGACTATTACCACAGCAACTTGGAATCTGCAACAAAATTTAGAAATCCCTGATTGTCATATTGTTGAAAGGAAGGGAATAAAAATGTCTTTTTCACAAGAATTCCATTTTGACAGAGATGGTATATACTAAATAGGCAATATTAGAGGCGAATGTGGGTTAAAACATTACAAAGTAATTTCTATCCATATACATGCGTAATTGCACATATGCTTAATATACTTGCACTGTTCTCTGCACAAGCAGTTTTCAGTCCACAAAAACTGGGAGGCAATATATTTAGTACTCATGCCAAACAAGAATAATCTGCAAATATGTAAAACTTTCATCACACTGAGGCAAGAAATTTTGTGCTTCTAACTTGGGAAACCCATAACTGTGTGGACTGTCAGGACATAAGTTGATTCTGTATCTCATCAAGACATCAGGAGTTTCTCCATTTGGAATAAAAATAATCAAAATCATCCAGAGCTCACATTTTCACAGGATGTTGAGGACGACAAGAAGAGCTTCTGTTGCTACAGTAGAAGTGAAAGGCTGAACAAGAATATGGGGACCTGTTACTGAAGGGACTAGGTGATATAGTGACAACAGACACAGACAAGGCTGAGGTACTTGGTTCCTTCTTTGCCTGAGCATTTGCTGGCATGGTATCCCAGGCCTCAGGGTTCAAGGAGGAACAGAATGACCAGCAGTGGATAAGGATTTAGTTAGGGATTACTGGACAGATCTTGACCCAAACAAACTAAAATCTACATCCGAGGGTGATGAGAGGTCTTGCTGATGTCATAACGAGGCCAACTTCTATCATCTCTTAAAGGCTGAGAGCAGGAGAGGTCCCTGACAACTGGAGAAAGGCAAATGTGTCAACCATTTTCCAAGTATACTAAAAGGATGTTTCAGGGAACTTCAGGTTAGTCAGCCTTATTTTGGTTTCTGGGAAAGCCATGGAGTGAGTCTTCTTGGAACAGATTTCTGGGCACATGAAGGAGAAGAGTGACTCTCAGGAAGAGTCACTCTTGGGAAGAATCAGTATGGATTTATCAAGGAAGGGTTAATCATGCCTGACCAACCCGATTGTCTTCTTTGATAAAATCAGTGGATTTGGGGATGAGGGGACAGCAGTAGATGTTGTTCACCATAACTTCAGTGAAGTTTTTGACACTGTCTCCCACAATCTTGGCCAAGTCGGCACATTGTGTTCTAGACAGGTGGACACCTGGATGGTAAAAAGCTGATTAGATGTAACAAGTAACAAGTGTTACCAACCACAGGGTCTGTACTGGGTCCTGTTTGGTTGAACGTGTTTATCAGTGACCTGGAGAAGGTAATGGAGCGCACTCTCCTCAAATCTGTAGATGACCCCAAATGGGGAGACAGGTTGATAAGCTTGCGGGTGCGGCTGTCATCCACAGGGATATGGACATGCTAGAGAAACAGGCCCAAAGGGACCTTGTGAAATTGGACAAAGACAAATGCCATTTCCTGCCCTGGGAAGGAGGACCCCCACAATGATACAGGCTGGGGACAGATCGGCTGGGGAGCAGCTCTGCTGAAAAGGCCCTGGTGGGCAGGGAGGTGAGCATGAGTCAGCTGTGTGCCCTGGCAGCAAAGGTGGCCAGCAGCTCCCTGGCCAGTAAGAGCAGGAGCACGAGTATATTGAGGGGAGTGATCATCTCCCCCTGCTCAGCGCTTGTTAGACCACATCTGCAATATTGTGCTCAGCTTTAGACTTCCTGATATGAGATAAAACTTGATAAACTGGAGAGAGTTCAGTGGAGGGCCCTGAAGACAGTTGGGGGCTGGAGCACTTGTCCTGTGAGGAGAGGTTGAGGAGCGGGGCTTGTTCAGCCTGGAGCACAGCCGGCTTCAGGGGCACCTAACAGCAGTCCCCCAGTGCCTGCGGGGGGTTAAGGAGAAGACAGAGCCAAGGTCCACACAGTGGTGCAAGGCAGGAGCAGGAGCGACAATGGGCATAAGGGGAAGCAAGAGAGGTTTCCGCTGGATGTAGGGAAAAACTTTTTTCTCCCTGAGAACAGTCCAGCAGTGGAAGAGGCTGCCAGAGAGGCTGTGCTGTCTCCATCCATGGAGGTTCTCAAGACCCAACTGCACAAAGCCCTGAGCAGCCAGGTCTGACATCAGAGCTGACTCTGCTGTGGGCAGGAGGTTGGACTAGAGGCCTCCTGCCTGGATTGTTTTGTGGTTCTGTGATTGTATGAAAATCCTGTTTAATGACTGGAATGATCTAGATGTTATAAATAAATATAAAAGTCATGTTTATGTGTGATTTTGTCTAATAAGATGTTCAGTTGAGAATCAAGCATTGAAAGATTTCCTTTTTCAGCTTTGCAGTCTAGGAAAAAATGTATTCCCTGTAAAGATCATTACACAATTTACTAAGGATGTTTATGAAAAGATTTTTGTTTTGTTTTGTTTTGTTTTCATTTTTCTGAAATATGACAAACAGGAAATCGGCTTGCGTTTGTCCAGTGTGGACAAGTTCTGCTGTTATTTTCCTTAAGCATCAGAAGTAGAAGGTAGTAGTACTAACAATCAAAAGCACGGTAAATATAAGAAAACAAAAATCCCAGGGAGGGATATTAGTATGCTAAACCTTAAGACAACTGACTTCAGCCTTTTTTTGATAAGGTGGCAGAAAATTTCCTTCTCTTCTTTCCTTGTGTCACCTCTCTCTAATGAAAAGGTTTTAAAATCTGATCATTCAGGCACATTGTAGTGTAATGATGCAAAAAGCTTTATTTTTGCCTCCTTATACTAAAATAATTTATTTAATATTGCTTTTGTTTTCCAGTTTCAGAATATCTTACAATTCTTTCCAGAAAGAGACTGCTCCTGACTGAGGTCTCATCATGTTTGTTTGTGTGCTTTTTTCTGGATTTTTATGTCAGAAGACTACAACTGTACCTGGAGGTGAAATCACTAATGGTGACCGTAAAGGCCCTTTGCTGGTCAGAGAGGCATTGTGGGTGTTTGTTTTGGCAAGTACATTCCTCTAGCCTAATTCTTTTTTTTCTCTATTGTTTAACCAACCACAACAAGGTCTCTTAAGAGGTATCATTGAGTCTGATACTGGAGAAGTGTCTGTTTTCTTTTCTTTTCTGTTGGCAGACACAGTAGGCAGTCTGTGTCTGACAGGACTGAAAGTACACAGTTCTGACAGCTCTTTTCCATCTTTTCTTCTTTTCCTGAGGGCAACAAGACTCGCTGTGGATCCCCTGGCCTAAATTGTCCACTGAACATTGTCCATATGTACTTAAATGGATGGCAAATAAATACTGTAACTTAGGGATATCACTTAATATTTATTTAAAAATTACTTTACAAAACTATTCTGACTTTGACATTTGTTTTTCTTAAGTGCACGCAAGGTATCCATAAAACCAAGAGTGCCAGACTCTACCTATCAGAGTTTCTTTTGACAACAGGAGAAAAACACATGTTCTGTATCACCCAAAATCTAATTAGTCCCCAGTTAATTTGCTCTCCTTCTCGGCTGTAGTTTGGTTGAAGATGGGTTAGTCCATGCATTGGCCATTTTATATGCAAATGATAGACCTACATGTTTGCAGGTTTCATGCAGGTTAGAATCTTTGACTTCTGAGTCAGATCTTTTGGCAACATGTCTTGTGAAACTGCTAAACCAGCAAACAGATTTCTGGAAATAAAAGCTAAAATAATAAAGTTTTATTAGCATGATGACCTTACTGAGAGTTTCTTAGTCTTGCAGAAGTATGTAGCACAGAAAAATTTAAGTCTCAAAACTATAATGACAGAAGTGTATTGAATTATGGATATAATGATAAATAAAATTGACCCCTTCTACCCCGAAAAGTTATGTGTTGATTAAAAAAGAGATATGCTATTTTCACTAACTTAGCCCATTTGAGTTGCTTGTTAGAATTGTTAGTAGCCGAGTGAGAAGTTGCAGTACTAATAAAATCATTATAATGGTCTGATTGATTCTGGTGGAAATACTAGTAATTATGTAGCTAATATGAATTAGAAATTAGATTTTAATAGGATTTAACTAAAAACATATCAGGAAATGCTTGAGAAATCAATATGTAAAGCAGATGCAATAAACTGTAAAGATATGTTTCAGTTTGTTCTGGAGCTGTGTCTTTTGTCAGTTATACCATCCCTATTTCCATATTGGAGGTAAACATGGTAAATACAGTAGAAGGCTAGGTTTTTGACCAAAAGCAACTGTTTTGAGTTTAGTAATACAAGGACATTGCCTCTTTTTTATTTTTACTGAAGTGAATTTTTGACTTTCTGTAATAGTTTCAGAGTAGTTGCTTGGAATCCTAAAGTCCTAATCTTGTTAATTCTAAAGAAAGATCTTACTTTTTCTACATCACAGCTTAATGGGTCTGCAGGAAAAGAAACTGTAAACTCTGATATTCTAGTCTATCCTATAACCATAGCTTAAATGTTCTGCTCTTCTATGAGTTATGTATTGGTAGTACTTTATCTCACAGGACCAAGAACGGTCTACATCAGAATATGAAGTACCTTTTGTGTGCTCTTTCACTACTTTTCCACATAGGTCCATGGAAAGGTGTTCATGATGCAAAGCCTCCAGAGCTGGCAGGGTTTCTCAATATTGCCATGGCTAGACAGTGCATTTATGTCTACCATGCTGGGTAAAAGCAAGTTGGATGAACATATCCAAGTCAGCTTAAACTAGTTCGTTAAAACCTGAGCAATTGCCCATCTTCTCAGGCAGGCTGTAAAACCTGTTCTGAATCCCAAGGAGTTGGGCCTTGGCTGTATCTGTTCAAACTGCAGTGAGATGTATCAATAGCAGTTTTGTCAGATACTTTAATGACACTTCTGAAAGTCCCACCTTGGGAATCTGGTGATTCTGTGTTGTAAACAAAGTACTAGCCCTGCCACTGACAAGTATGTTATCATCTGTTTCCATGGATGGAACATATTAAGGTATAGGCTGAGATGACTTTCAGGCACCTATTAGACCCTTGGATTTTTATTCCATCTAATTTACAGTCTTGAGTTCTTTGAGAGATAAATCAACACATACTACAGTGATGTAGAGATTCTAGTTTATAAATAAAGGTCAGATTAGAATATCAAGTTTTATGAAACCTTTCAAAACAAACCTTTTAATCTGACTAAGGAAAAAAAAACTTTCCTTTTTTTTTTTTCACAGGACTGGCAAAATTATGTATACGTGTCACTAGTAAATCTTTATTAATTCAAACCATATTCTTTAGAGATTACAGGCTGAAAATTATTTCATCATAAGCACCTATAAATTTTTCATGTCCAATACACAGCATAATACTTATAGAGTAAATATAGAATGCTAATGAGAGAATAGCCATCTATCCATCCAACATACTGGCATTATTAAGCCGCAAAATAAGTAATAAAAAGTTATTCTATTTCAAGTACCATTTTTGGAGGAAAACCGTGTAAATGTTGATGCACAGTGAATTAAAGTAAATTAATCTGATAATATGAGTGAATTGAACAAGCTGTGCAATATAAATATTTTAATCACTTCTTGATCCAGAAGTACCTCATCTACAAATGAGCAATTACTCTCTACCTCATGGGAGCTAACTCTAATTATGAGGCAGTCTAGTTGGTGCTATACAAAAAGTACATGTAAATATCAAGCATAAGGCCTTCAAATTTGTCATTTATAATATGAACAACATTTTATATCCCTTTTCACAGCCCTGCTTGTGTTTTACACTAGTGATTTTCTCTGTTGTTGATTTTACCCTGAGCAGACCAGTGATTATCAGTCTTTCATTTAATTTGTGGACACCGAAACATTTCCCAGTGGAAGTTCAGATGCATGTGTATTAAATTTAAGCATAGGCTTGCTTTTCTTAGTTTCCTGTAGCTTCCTCAAAAAAACCTTGCCAATGCTTTAAGCCTGAGGACTACAGGTTAAAAACAGAGCTCTAGATTTAAAACTAAATCATTATATGTTTTTTGTAATAATTGTGGTATGTATGCCACTAGTCTTATCAAAAGCTTCATCAGCCTGTTACGTGCCGAGTTCCCATAAATGCAGCAAATGATATGAGAAGCTATGAATGGTATGATGTATGCAAGAGGAGGCTGAGTAATTTTGGGTAGTACAAATGTTTGTACTGTGTTGGGCGTTCCTTATTTGGGGGGAAGGAAGTTGTGTCATGTCTTCTTCCCCCTCATTCTCCACTGCAGCAGCAGCAGCCTAGGTAGTTTCCATAGGCTTCATTTATCTGTTGCTGTTGTTGTCTGCACTGATGAAATTAAGGATTTGCGTTCACTTACTGCTGATTTTTTCACTGTTGTGAAATCAGCAATCTGCTGCAAAAACACAGCAAAAGGGTTGACAAATACAGAGGCAGAATGATGTGTGTCCCATTTATTAACGACTTCTTAAACAATGCAATCAGACTTTCTAGTGTCACATCTATAACACTGTTTTTATATTTCCAGGGGTGAAACTCACATTTGCTTTTGCAACAAAACTTTATTCCACATCCCGTATCAATTTTATATAAAATGTATTTGAATAGACTAACTTATATTCAAGTAGTGTGTATGCCTTAGGAAAACAAAAACAAAAACAAACATTCCTGGGCCATTTCAGAGAAGTGCTATGCATCTATGGCTCACTGGTGTAATGAAAAAAATGCAACAAAAGAACTGACTGATCTGTTAAAAGATATGAGGTGCTGCGAAACATACTCTGTTTCTACTATCTTTCCGGCAAATGTCAATTAAACATAAAAAATCAATGTTTTCAAATCTCACCAGAGATAATAATTACCACAAATCTATCTTCTATGCCACTCTAAATTTCCATAATGTACCCTTACTGACAGTGACATGAGGAAGAGTGGCATTATTCGTATCAATGGATGAAGAACAGTTCTTAGAATTACACCGTATGTACTTTGTTGAATTTACTGCTTCTGCTAGGGAAAACCAATTGTTTTCTGAGATATTTGTTTCAAATATCCTGACTTTGATTTTACTCTAGTGATATCCTATGAGGAATCTTCTTCATTTTCTTCTTTCAATTTAAATCCTGCCTATCGAAGAAACACTGCTTTTGTGAAGCCCATGGTTCTTTTGAGATGTAGATGAGTGACAAATGGTAGTTTCTAAGTTGATCTTTGTATCTTTGGGATTTCTGTTTTGCTGGGGCCAGTTCAAAGACTTCCATCATACTGTAATATTGTTTTGTAGAAATGAGACATGAAAACCCCTGAAATATGAATCAAGGTGTCAAAATGCCCTCTGGGAGCTATTCTGTGAGTGGGGTACATGTCTGTACAAGGGATTAACGTGACTAAGTGCAAAAGAATAGGCAGCACTACAAATAGATAGAAGTGGACAGGGAGGAATGGAAAATGCAGAATGGGCACAGACTCGCTTTCACACATCCTGCTCAGTTGTAAACATGATTTATTTACAAACACTAATGAAATTTCCAATAAAAATAATCTGAAAAGATTTCATCTCTTTAATGGGAAAAAGCTGGCAACCAAGAATGTAAACAATTGAGTTTCCAGCTGAACATTTTGTATTCATAAATAAATGTCTTTGAAAAGACTGCCTCTGCTTCCTTCAGCGAAATAAATATCTCTGGAATATGGAGTTAACAAACCAAAAGGCAATGTAATTCATAGCGTAAGATTATTAAAATTAATAGATTTAAGAGCAAGATGGCTGCCTTCCATTTAATCTTTTGAAATGAAATCTGCTCTCATCATATATGAAGTGATTTTCTTATTTTTCTTGTTCCTTGCAACACCATCACGTATTTTTTATTAAGCTGTATCCTAAAACTTTAAAACCATCTTGCTTGACTGATGCCTGGGGAAATCAGTAATAATAATGAAGTAATTTACATGAGTATCCCTGTTTACAATGTGATTCATTGATCTGTTAATAACAGACATATCAGCAATATGATCAAGTGCTTTAGGTTTTATATGTAAGTGATCAAAAAACTAATTTTATCCTGCTACTCCAGATTAATATACTGCTCATCTAAGTCAGGCTTGATTAAGTGAAATGAAGCATATACCTAACTTAGTTCAATGGAGAGATCCAAATATTTACAGTTAAAGGTCTTCTTACATTGAAGCTTTGATAGCTAAATTCCAATTAGTCTACTGGGTTTCTTCTTGTAAATCCAAGGTTTTGGCTTTTATTTTTGAGGCATTCTCTTTCATCCTGTCCTTCCATGTGATGAGTCATAGAAGCTAAATATGAAAAATACCTATCAGATTAGTCTACCCTCTGTGCCAGTGAAAAAATGACAGCCTGTCAGTACTCTCTGTAGTTTATTACAAGGATTACAAGTGAGAAGTCTTGTGCCTCTTCTGTTGGGAGTTTATTGCCCAATAGGGCTGAAAAGTTGGTTTGTTTCTTCTATTATTATATAATCCATCAGTACCTATCTACTTATATCTCTACCCATATCCATATTTATATCAATCTCTCTTGATGACATGCATGAAAAATATAACCTTCTTTCCCCCATCTGGCTGGCCACAGAAATTAGAGCATGCTGCATCCTTTAAAGTGTCTGTTCAGTACTTTGTGCTCTCTTTCTCCAAAGTCTTCTTGAAGTATACTGTCTCTTGACACTTATGGAGTATGACATCTCTGCACTCTCTAAATACAGGCCCTCATATAATATGTATGTTTATTTTCATCTAACATTAATCATTGCAATGAGTTTTATTTAGTGTAACTACATACGCTTAACTCATATGAAAATCTAGGCAAGATATTAATGGTTTAAACAGGCAGCTCACATTATCAGGCTCCTAAAGATCATATTGTTCCATGACAAGACAAAGGTTACATAGTTTTCTTTTCTAATTATAAGATACGTTCAGCACTTTATAATTTGTGAATTTTGTTTAAAACTTAGATTGTAAACACTTTCTGGAAGAAACTATTCTTTTATGCTGTGTTATGTATGTTCCTGCCACAACGGACTGCCAGTCCATCTACAGTGCTCCTGAACCCTACTATGGATTCCTGCAGTAACTCCTACTTTTACCACTTAAACAACTCTTGTTCCTTTGCAGTTTTCATGGAAAAGAAGGAAGTTCTTCCATATTTTTTTTCTACATGATCATTCCCCATTCAGAGACTGGAGGAAGAGAGTTTGGTTTTGTCTTTACTACTGGGTAAAAGCCATATCCTGAGAAAAAGGGGCTATTAAATTACTTTATTTTATAGAACATTTCATTGATAAGTGTCTGTATACTGGAGTGGACCCATAATTCAAGCAGGCAGGAGGAGTTTTGAAGAGCACATATATGGCTTTTTAAAATAAAAATGTTTCCATGATTCTTTTTCTCAATGTCTAAAATTGTTCTAATTTTCTTGCTGGAAAGATAATTGTAATATAAATTTAGAGGAAAAAGAAGTCAAATTCTGCCTTTTTTGTCAGTATCATTTTTTGTTTCTGTAAGTTTTTTATGCCATTCATGTATCTTTATTATGATTTGCATTGTTTCTCTCTTTAGTATCACAGACATGTATGGGAGAATTCAAGACACAGGTAAAAGTATCTTTGTCTACAAGAGAAAATTACAGCTAATGATCTGGACTTTGTTAACAATAAAAGGCAGTAATGGTAATGGTAATGCAGACTATTATCACCTTTTTATTGGGCTGTATGAGTCTTGGCACCATCCTGTGAACGGAGTGTTTCTTGTCACACCCTGAAATGCTCCTCAGAATTGGCCCAATAATATACTATTATGCAGCTATCTTCCTTCCTTCATACCTCTTTTTAGATTTTTTTTTTCTATGGGTTCAGTGATGGAGATACTGTAATTCAGATTTACTATCCACTGAAGAATAGTGTTTGGGAAGAGAAGGTTTATTCTTTACTTCTACTTGTTTGCTGACCTTCTGACTATGTACAATCCAGCAAATCTCCATAAACATAATTATCCATCTCTCCTCTATCTATTTTATAACTTATTCTTCATTCTGTTGTTTCATTAGTAGGCTCTCACATACTGCCTGAATACCTTGATTGTCCCTTTTTGTTGTTGTTACTCATGATAAGTGACAGATGTTTGTGATGCTAAACTGCAATGCAGGGAACATAGGAAGGAAAACTGGGAACTAGCAAAGAAGGTGTGTAAATCTTACTGGGTCTGGCCAACACAGAGGCTATCATCAAATAGTACAACAGTGGGGGAGGAAGGCTTTCTTTTTGGTCATTTTGATATACCAGAGACTCTGAGAAAAATGAGTATAAAGTTGGCAGAGCCTTTAGGCTACAGAGGTAGAAATGCATATATTTAAATCACCTTGCATGATCCAGCTGCTGCTTGGCTAGATGGAGTTACATGTGTTCTATATTAAGAGGCAATACACAGATATTTTTAAATCTAAACATAAAAAAATGTTGATTCACATGATAATTGCTTCCATATTTTAGCCCATTTGCTAATAAAAGTGAAAATGAAATCATATACTCAATATACTCAAAATACTCAAATGAAGACTAACCACAAATAGATGACCTTATTCAGTTGCTTTAAATACAGGGATATAAACTGCATTCCAAAATGTCTTTATTAAGCCTTTAGTCTTTAAAGAATAAATATACCTATTTTCCAGTACCACTAGGTGTCATCATATCTATTATTTATTCTTTGTACAACAGATCTTTCCTGTGTCTTGCAGCCAAAGTTGATGACTTAATCAGCTTCATCAAAATTTCAGGTTAAAGGGAAATAAAATAGGTAAAATATAAGATATGAAATGGGGGGTGAAGTTAATCTCTGAAAGCTCAGTTACACAGAAGATAAGGAATTCTGTAAAATCAAAGACTAGGGAGTTTAAAACTAAAACTGCTGTTTTGTTAACTTCAGTATACAATTTCCTCTTGATTACATAGTTGCCTCCTTTTTATCTTCATCTGATATCTAACATTAGTGCATATTACATTACTCAGATTCACAAAAGCGCATAGACATGTAGTACAGAACAAGAATGAGCTTTAAGTTCTTAAGTATCAAGCTGTGACCTGAAATGCTCCAGGGCTGTTAATCCTGGAAGTAGCTTCTAGTGGTAGGCATGTCTCTTTTGCTTTAAAAGTCTGCAATGTGCATGCATATACATACATTGTTGTTCTTGCCCAAGCACTTGCCTCCTGACTATGTTCTTCAGAGTCTCGACGATTAAACAAAGCTCTGCCTAAGTGCTTTGATGACATCAAGATACTAAATGAGTTTAGCACATATACTGACAGGATTTGGTTCCCCAGCTGTATTACAAAATACTTCTGTGGTGGTTTTCTTTCTTTTTAGAGAAGAATGATAGTGAGGTGGTATCTCTGCTTTTTATGTGATATGAAGACATGATAGATACATGTCAGAGTGCTGACCCACGGCATTGAAGGCCCTCCTGCAACTACAGAAATTCAAAACACACTGATTTCAACTATCATAAGTCCTCTGACACTATGCTAGATGAGCTGGGCATATTTTCTGTCTTTCCTATGAGTGACTGTGCAGCAAAGAATTCAAGGGAATGTGGAAATCAGTTAAGCATCACTAATTAGTTAGAATATTCATCTAATACTTGAATATCCTGGTCTCCTGTCCCAATGTCTGAGGACTCTCTGTGTATTTTTACCAGTCATTAGCTAAAAACCCAGAAACGATCTTGGTGTTGCTCTCCCCTACATATATAGAATAATTTACCTTCTCACTTAAAAACTACCTGTTCCATTTTCATTGGAAAGTCTTCATCTATGACAACTGCTCTTTTTCGTAAGAGCCTTACACCAGAACATCTTGGCTAATTACATAAATATGCCTTACGGGGAGAACAGAGACCTCAGATACTGAATAAACTGGGACTATTTACACAAAGAAAATTCAGCAGAAGTTTAAAGGTGGCCATTGGGAAAGTGAAATAGTGAAATATAGATCTTGTTCAGAGAAACCACAATACTTCTATTTTTTTCTGCAGTTACAATATAACATACTTATTTGCCTCTCTTTATAATAATTTTGCTTTTAAGTGAATTTAACTAAGTGTACTAATTATGTTAGCTTAAGTTTTTATTTTGAAAAGCTGAAGCTGTCTAAACTCCCAGTGTGAGGAACTTGGAAGGTGACATTTCACTAATGACTGCTCCGAGAAATTGACAGAGATTGATAGAGTGTTTTTTAAAGATGTCCCCATGAGAAGCATCTCATACAAAATGAAAATGACACTGAATCTTTTAAAAACTAACTGTATTGTATGTGCACTTTTGTTTACAAGAAAGAACTTGGATAGAGAAGCACTTGAGGGTAGTTTTCCAAATGCATTACATGTGTATTTTTGGTTTAGAAGTGTCTTCACAGTGTGCTAGTTAGACAACAGTTTTACAGGAAATCATGCTCACTGAAAACTGTTTGCTGTTGCTTTGCGTACCAGAAAGCATGTACATTATGGGCCAGGTTGTACATTGTCAGCTCAAAGAGTATGCTGAATGAGGAACTCCCCATGCAGAATCTTTCAGACCTCAGTTGATCTGATTTGAAAGGGGATACTCTCAGCAGAGAACACCCTTTTCTGCTAAGTGTATCAGGAAGGTAGAGCCTTACTTTTTAATCGCTTTTTCTTAATTGCAGTATCCCACTACAGATATTGGTACCTTCAGAGTTCATTTACATGAGGACTACTGTTATGCATTGTTCTTCTGAAGGAAATACAAGAGCTGGAATGGTTTTCTGGGCTCTGTCCATTGCCCATGTTCACCTGTGGATCAGGTACAGTTACCAAAGGTTGCTACACTGCAGTCTGCATTTTGGTGCCAAGCACCCTTCACACTTCAGCAATCCTGTCATAAAGGATTCTCTCCAAAGCCAGTGGCCAAATGAATCAAGAAACTGGTCTATTCTCTCTTCCTGTACAAAGGCAGAAGCAGTTCTGAGAAATCAGGAACAAAATAGTCTAGTCTTGTTAAGTAATTTGAATACACAGCCATAGGATACAGTGAGCAGAAGTGTTTGACCATTGGAATTCAGTATGATTTTTAGATGCAATGGCAATTGAAAATGCAAGCAAATGCATATTCAACAAGAATACAATACATCTATAGTCACACACTTCAAGGGTGGCCAGCAGCTCTCACCTGAATAAAGTATGAAATTTGGCATTATGTACATTGTTTGGCCCAAGTGCACAGTTCCCTGCATTGAAACCACCCTTCACACTGCAGAGAAATCAGTTCTCCATTGAATGCTACTTGACTTTCATCCTAGAAAAACATCTTTTATATTCATCTTTTATACCATTTGAGAAGTAAACCTGCACACTTCTAGACTTAATAATAAAAGTAAAATTAAGCAGGATATAAGTGCTGATGGGTAAGCTGCTATTCAACAGCACGAAAGAATTAAGTCTAACAACCCCATCATTACTTCAGAAGAAATTCACTTCAGAAGAAATAATGAAAAAGGAGGCATTTTATTCTCCCTTGACTTAGATATGGCTTTCAGGTCTCTGTTGGTCTAGTCTCAGGAACAGAAGTGGATGAGTGTAAGTAGAAAATGCCACCTTCACTGAATCCCCTGCATCATCTCTGTTCTTGAAAAATAATTAAAAGCAGAAATAGAAGAGAGTGCCTGAGATGGGAATTGTCATCTATTGAGCACATGGCCATTAGATTAGCTGTACAGTCCTGCACAATTTTGTACAGTTCATAAAAATCTATTTCATTCACATGATTTCATCTGGAGGGAACAGAACGAAGCAGAGCTTAGAGAGATGTGAATCATTACTGCTCTCTGTTTCTTAAATTGTCATCCCATCAGGTGTAATGCAAGCTTAAAAATGCAATATTCTTTTTTTACTGGTATATCAATACATTAAACTGTTCTTGATGAGAAACATTGCTGGATCAATAAGACATTTTTTCCACATCTTCCTGCTGGTCCCTTGAGCCTCCAATTTCCATCCCAGCTATTAATTGAGTCAAATGACAACAGATATTACAAAAAAGATTTCCAACTCCAAATCCTTTTCTTAGTTCCACACCGAAGCCTTTCTAGCCCTCCAGCTGTTATTCAGATGCTCAGGTTGAGGGTTTTTTTGCTTTATTTCTTTTGGACATTATCATACTGACCTTCATCTTTTTTTTTTATTATTATTATTATTATTTTACCACCTGTAAAGCAACCATTACAACAATAGAGACTTTTAAGGACCAAATCCTAAGTCTGTAATTGAAGGCATCAGAAGTATTTTTCTTTAGTAGCTTTAGCATAGGTTTCCAATGATGTGAGACCTCCTAGGATTTGCCTTTATCTTATTATTAGATATCAATGTAGTGATGTACATCAATGTGACTGTCTATCACTTGAAAGTTCATCTTTTGAATCTCCTTGTCAGTTAGGCTTTAGGCTGACATACCCAGGATCTCTGGTTCCTACACATCACTGATTCCACCTACCTGCCTTCCAGGCTTCCTAGCCCTGGACATGTTGACTAGTTTCTTTGGTCCTGCCGATGAGCCCAGCTTCCAGACTAACTCCCTCTAAAGGGTGTAAACATACTTTAACACTAGTTTTTAAAGAACATATTAAATGCAAAAACAAAAAACGGAAGACTTGGCAATTATTACTGGTAAGGAAGGAAATTTGCCTTTTCAAGTTTACAGGTTATTACTGTCAAGGGATTATATATGAGATGCTATGACAGGGACATGGTTTCCTCTTGCAGCTACCAGGCAGAGTGATACAGAGGAATGCCCACTTACTGCAAAAACCACTCAGATCATTTGTTTCTGAGTATTACAAACAGCTACATTTAAATCTAGCATGACTCATGTGTACTACATATGTTTGCCAACACTATATCTGTTCTGTGTATTGACATGGAATGAATAAAACATGATTAGAAAAAACAGCAAAAATCAGATGGCTCAGTTTTTGTGGAAGTGAGTTAAAGAAAAATAAATGCAGAAGCAGTTCTGGAATGAGAGAAGATAGTGGTATTACAGCACAGCAGCATCACAGCTCACTGTGGCATGGTATATGGTCAAGGCATGCGTGGGCAGATGGTTTAGGAGAAAGTAGGCAGCAAAAAGAGCAGAAACTTGAACACAGACAGTTCAACAGAGAACTGCAATCAGTCAGAAAGGATCTGGAAGCAGGACTGTGTGACAGCACACTTTAGCACAGATCAGTCTGAGATAGAAAGGCTGCCAGCATGTGCTGAGTTTAGGAGGAAAGACTTCAGTTTTTATGACAAAAATAGGCTATGTTTGTTTATCCATGTAACTCACAAAACCCTTCCCTTGCACTAATTATCTTAACATAGTGGTTACTAAGGAGGAAGGGCAAGAAGGGCAGATCAAGGGTAGTATGGCTGCAGTCACTGCCAAGACTGTCAGATTTAAGTGATTCATTGAGTAAGACTTGTGTGTGAACACAACAAATGGACACTTGCCCTCTGTACTGGTCTCCTCTGCTCAGGCTAATATGGTTGAGTCAGTGCTAAACCTCTAAGAAATGAAGTGCTCAAATGCAGGAACAACATTCACTTCCACAGCTCTGAAAGCAGAGAAGGGAGTACTATCTGGTCTACAGCCTTTGAAGGGCACTTCACAGGTACCAAACACTGCGGGCAGGGGAGGCTGCAAGCCACTCCGGGTCCCTTGGTGAGGTGAGAGTATCATTTTGTTTGCGAGCCCGTGTGTCAGTCCTTCTCTTGCGGTCTTCTGACAGGGAGAAGTAGCTTTAGATTACAGCTGCAAAAACCTGAATGCTTCTAGCTATCCAACAGATGCACTGGTTCGGCATGTTATATTGTCAATTTTCTCAGTAATTTTGATGTTTTCATATAAACCCATTCTACAAGAACTCTGTGATGACATTTTCATCTCTCTTCAGTAATAAAGAAAAAAGACCTCACAGTCTTTTTCTGTGGTATAAATGTGACAACACTTGAGCAGAATCCTGTAAAAATGAAAGAAATGCAAAAATAGATCAAGGTGCCCCATCATTTTAAATCAGTGCTAGGACTTGTGTTTTTTTCAACACTTAGGTTTGGCAGTATTATTGAACTATATGTTTTATTCCTCATGATGCAGAACTGAAAGAGACAACCAGCCCTAAATTCTGATAAAGTGAACACAATAGTATGACTTCTTTAAATGACTTCTGATTCACTTTGTTAAGTTTGGGAGTATTTTCCTGATATTCAAAGACAGAAATACATTAAAATTATTTTCAAATTTGAATTTTAGCAGTAAAAATATTTAGAAATTATTATTATTATAATCCCAATGGCAATAATTACAAATCCAGAAAAATTTGCTTAGAGGAAACTTATAGGTAAATTTAGAATGAGTAACATAAAGGAAAGCTTATCAGCTTAAAAACACATTCAAAAATACCCTAATTTTAGCAAGTATAACACTATTAGAGGTTTGATTTCACTTTCCTATTTTTAACTGCTCTTAGTTCACAAAGTAGAAAATTCAGTTCCTCTCAAATTCTACATGCTGTTAGTTTGGAGATGATATGCTGAGTTCTTTGTCTTTAACAAGGAGGCCGATTTCTTGACTGAAGTGCAAAATGGAATTCAACTTTAACTATAAATCTGGTGCTTCCATAACTGAGAAGCTCTAAAAGATCTCACTATAAACTTGAAGGCAGTACAAAAGAGTCTTCTGAAAGAATCATTCTGTACTTTGTGCTCTCTCTTAGTAATATGCCATACTTTCTTCTCTGCATCTTCATTTTGCACTTTTTTCTTTTTTTTGACTGTAGGCTTGCTTTTTTTTTCCTTTTTTTTTTTTCCTTTGTCTCTAGGCTTAGCCTTTCCATGCTTCTCCTTAACTTCAGGTCTTTTCTTTTACTTCTCTTTGATTTTACTCTTTGTGACTTTTCCCCTTAACTATCCATATTTTCTAGGGGTCCTCTGAGGGCATAATTCAAAATTTCACGATTAGAATGACTAGACTGACCTTCTATATCATTTAAGTTCATCATAAACTTTATCAATAGTAAGTTTTTACTACAGATTTAGGCATATAAATAGTAATATAACTCCAGGATTTGTGAAAAAATAAACTCATTTCAGTAAGAACAATAAAAACAATCTATACATTAACCAAGGAAACTGACATTTAAACACAGGATTAGTCTAATACCCTGGCTAAGGATAATACTGCTAAATCTGGACATTCAAATGTTTGAAACTGCATTCTTGAAGATTATGAAATCAACGTAAAAATCATTAGATTAAAAAAAAAAAAGAGTTTGGTCTCTTTTAATCTGCCACTATGTTACCTTATTGAGCAACAAGGAGGTTCAGTAATTACTGGTTCAAGAAGTGAAAGCTGACATTTTCATGAAATTATCCAACTCCAGGATCTGGGAACAGGAGCAAAAATACCAGAGAATATCAGCAAGCTATGAAAATATTACAAGACTGTGTTACATTTAATTTTTTTGTGACCGACAGTCTAATTCTTGTATGTGACATATGCTCCCGTGTAGTAAAAATAGTCTGAAAGAGCCCAGCTCAAGTGCTGGAGCAGTGGATGAATGTTAACATGGCACTCTTCTCAGGCTGATATTTGCTACCTCTCATGACTGTACATGCCCTGGTTATCTGTGTTGTTCAGCTCTGACTGTGCTGTATCAGGCAGATATACCCCCAAAATGTTAACTCATGAGTGACTGCTATCACATTTAGAACTTCCAAACTGGGCTGTAAAATAGGTGAGTATGTATTTCTTTGTGAAGTTTTCAGTGCTGTTCTTCCTGCTAGTGCTGGTTGATCTAAAAATAGCATTAGGAGAGCTTGTCTCAGTATTTTGGCACTTCTGTTCCACGTGGAACCAAGGAGTACAGCAGTCTGAAAAATAATTATTATATGACAAATGTGAAGTGTTTTGTTTAGATTTTAGATGAATGGAACTTTGGGTCATTTATCTACAGCTGTTTTTTTGTCTCCATTTATAACTTCCTTTTCACTGTTATAAGGAAACAGTACAGACCTCTGTAACAAGTTTGTTTCCCATTTTCCATTCTAAAGGATTCACTGAAACGTTTTCATGTGACAGGCAGTAGCTTTTTCTTTCTTTGCGGTATGACTTTGACTACCTTCAGTACAGAGAACCCCTTTGTCCTAAGAAATTGTGCCCAGCTTTAACTGAGTTGAAAAATTTTGGAGATGACCATTTTCCTCATTTGTGATTTTCCGTGAAAATGCTTTTATCCTGCCAGAATATTGAACCAGTGATGGAGATCAAGGCTAGGTTAAGGATATTGCCAAAGTGTAAGCACCAGATATTTCTCTGAGGACACACAAGCTCAGCTATGCACCAGCTGTCTGAAGCAGGTGGATTAGGAGAAAGACTGGGTAGTCTTCTCCAGGTCTTATACATAGTCCCCGTGTATTGTTCATTTTCCTTCAACTTATAGAGAGCCACGGTTGGAAGAAAGAATCTCATGGGACACTTTTCTCTACCCTTAAAATCCTTTTGCAGTTCTGAGGCAACACCTTGGGCAAGAATTTCTGACAAGGGTAAGAGAAACTACTAGGTCTCTATAATAAACATTATTACTTAGGTTGAAATTCAGTTAGGAAATGCCAGGTTTGGCTGTGCTAACCTAACCCTGAGTTATTGTGTAGGCATATTCTCATGTGGTCTTTCCTTTCATGATCATGTAGTCTTTGTTTCAGAGGATCCCAGTTTTATTAGAGTACCTGTTGGAAACCCTGAGACTGGATCTGTCCCTAATGAGTCTTGTCCCACACTGGCCTGCAATGTGTCTGGCTCTGTGAATGTTTGCAGTGTAAGCTGTAGCTCATCTCTAGAGTCCCCTTGTTTTCTTCACCTTCCAGCAGTAGAGTGCTCCAGGCAGCTAAGTGTCCTGCATAGCTTTGCTTCTGGCCACAGCAGGCCTTCCTCGTTCACCCAGACTGATTCTCTGAATCATGCTAATTCACACTCTATACCACTGAATTTCAGGCTGATCCTGCTGCTAGGATATGTTGTCCAGGCAACGAAACTCAGATTTGCTGAGAACTGGCTGGGTTTTGGTAACGTCTTCTCTATGCCAAATGGGTCGGCATCATTACGGCTTGCTGTGAACTACACACACACTCTGTGAGACCAGACTTTTCCATGAAGATGGCGTCTTAATGTGCCCAACCAATGGCACTTGGATACAAAGCCAAATGGCCTTTTTCATGCTCATATTTTGCCTTGTGTATCTGGCTCAGTCAGTGCTCCATTGGACAGTCCTTTCCACCTTCTGCATTTCCTGTTGAACTTCCCTTTCCACTTTATTCTCTTTACAGACAAAACATTCAGACACATCATCTCATACACTGAAAACAGTCTGGCAGGTCTTTTCTTTCCCTTTCACTCAAGCCACTGCAAGAAGATACTCTGCTGCAGAGCAGAGCAGAGTCCTAAACCTCAACTATCTTCTGATTTACGGGAGTAGATTATAGGAACTTCTTGACAGAGATGGTAGAAATCTCTGCCCAAACTCTAGCACAATTTCCTCCTTACTTGTCTGTTTTCTTCTCACTTTTTCCACTGGACTAATTGCCTACAGGCCCAACTTATCCTGAACTCATCTTTTTCTCTGCATGCTCTGCTTTTGCTGTTCAGGGAAGCAGCATTCCCAGTCTGTATGTACATCCTGTCTCCCCTGAATTCAAGATCCTTTTCACTTCACAACATCTTCTGTGCTTCATAGGCTGTCACTGAACTGATGACCCATGAACATGGTTTCTGCTTGCTGCGATAAGCTGGCCTCAGACTAAGTAAGGATGGGGAAGTTGCAAAAGTCAAGGGTTCATAAAAGAGACAAGTCACAGCAGACAGATTCATCAGAGCATGTATTTTTTTTAACATTTGTTAAACAGTAGAAATTCCTGGCTCAGAATGAAAACAGGGAGAAATTATCTATAACTCACAGCAAAGTTTAATTTCTGAAGTTTTCTGAAGTTGGCTTTATGCTGATGTGATTTCTGTATTTGAGGGTTTGCATAGGAACATACACAGTATGGCCTATGTCTGAGATTGGACTCAGTGTGAGAAGGTAGGCATAGACCCTATAGTCTCTGCCAGGACTCACAGGAGCCCTGATGAAAGTACAAAATGATTTGGCTCAGGCAAACTGCTGCAGTTGCAGTTGTCCTACCTTGTAGCTATTTCTGAGTTCTACCTCTATCTGAATTTCCTGTCCAGGAAACAATGTTATTCGCTGTGAATCCAGGCTTGAGATGTGCGTGGACAGCTGATAAGATGAGGCTTGCACACAGGTGAAGACACATTGTAAGGTTGATTTAGGGCAACGATGATTTTTTTTATCAGAAGTTTAATAACACTTCTTAAAAATATTGTGTAATGAAATAAAAACTGATGAACAAACAGGAAACTAATCACAGTTATATTTCATTTCCATTTATGTCAGTATCAGCTTTGAAGACTCAACACTGAATCAAACCTTTTCTGCTATTTGATAAACAGATTTGCTCTGTTTTCTGCAAGGATCTTGTCTATGGGTTTGTTTTTGTTTGATTTCTTTCTTCCTGTGCTGTGCCTTATCTGTATATGTGAAATAACAGGTAGCACAGCAAAATATTCAGGTAAATGCTTCTCTTAAAGAGAATTTTGCTCTGTCTGACATAAATAATGTTTGATGTGGCCCTTAAGTTAAAGTTAGTACTGCTTTTGTTGCTCTTATTTTAAGTATAAAGTTATTTTTAGAAGGTGATTCATACAGGAAGATTTAATGTTTCTTTATCTCACAGGACATGGACAAAAAGTGTTCTGTAGTGAAGAGTCCAATTGTTTCTGCTCTGACTGCTTGCAAGTGCTTATCAGTTATGCAGTACTGCATACCATGGAGCATTTATCCACTTTAAAAACAAGAACACCACCACCAAAAAATTTGAGCTATATCAAGTATGTCAAAATAATGGTCTTATTTCAGCACTATAGGTTATCCTTATGCTTTATGAGGGATTTCCTAGTTGATAAGGAAACTATCCTTGGAGAATTCAGCAGCAATTACTTGTGTCATAAGTAAGCTTGCCTCTTCTTCTACATACTAAATATTCTGATTCCTTTCCATGCTAGTGACAGTGACGCAAAGCAACAGAAACTTTTGTGTTCTCAATATCTTGTTTTCTCAATGTCATTAGGTTAACCAGCTGGACCTTGGAATTGCACAGGGGACATGGGGACTAGTTGTTTGGCTGGGCTCACCCCACTTCCATTTCTTTTCTCTCGGGAGAGCAAATTATCCACATTCAGCTGTTGCCAGAGAGGGAAATGCTGCTTAAAGACCAAATGATGCTGCTCTAAAGATACTTTAATTCATTTTGTGACTTATATTCCGAGAATGGAAGAGCTTATTTGCATGGGGTATTTTGAAGAACATCAACCATGCAATGTGACTAACTGATTAAAATAATTTTTTGGTCATTCTGTGGGGAATGATAGGTAGGCTTATGCTCGTGGTATACCTTTTAGGTGAACTTGAGGCAGTATCATATGCGGAAAGTAGATGTATATTAGAAAAGAATTATGTGTGAAAGAAGCAACAGCAGAGAGGTCTACAGCTGATCTTTTCGGACCATCTCTGGGAAATGCAAAGCTGAGTGCTTTGACTGATTACAGTGTGAAATTTCCATATAGGGGTCCATAGAATCTAATATACCAGTATTAGATTCTGGTACATTAGAATCAAATCTGCTCTCAACATGCTCTTTAGAAAAACTGCAGTATTAACTTCTGTGGGGATACTTCAGAATTATCAAAGTGTAAGTTTATGCAGAATTAGGCCCACAGGATTTACTACATTAGGTAAGCAACCTGTCTCTGGGACTATCTCTGGCTCAAGTGCAACTTTAGTTTATTTAATGCATAATGATTCCCTTTTAATTACTTTGTACACAACACCAGCTTATTTCTTTTTCTGATTCCTTTCCAGGAAATAATCAAAGGGAGAAATTCATGAAGGACTGGTCAATGCTAAAGTCACTTCTAGTTAATTTACTCAATTCATATTAATTCACTGGTGCTAAGCCCACCGGCAAAACTTCTGTTTCTTTTTTCAACATTTGGGAAGTCTCATGAGAATGATAATAAAGACATGAGCTATACTAGTTGCATGGTCAGTCATACAGCAGCCACAGACAATATCAAGTTGCCTTCACTGTGAGACTTTAAACAGGTTGATCCTTCCTATTACTGTCTCTATATACAGCTCCTGATTTCAATTATATTCACTCATCACTGACCCCTGTAGGAGGAAATCTGCAATGAGCTCAATCTGTGGGGCAGCCAATCACATCAGGAACATTTCTTGTAAACAGTGTTGTGAGTTGAGGGATTTGATCGGAAAAAAAAAAAAAGTATCTAGGTTAAAAGACAATTTTTAGAAAGAAGAAGCCTCTTTAGCTTCCAAGAATTATTCAATGAAATCATCAACTAAATCAGAAAAAAAAAAATCCTTTTTTTAGTAAAATGCAGTTCACAGATTTAATTTACTTCCAAATACATAATAGAGAAGAAGATTTGTGGTAACTTTTTAAATGGGAACTAAGGGAAATTGGAAATAGGAAATAGAAAGAAATATACAAGCTGAAAATAAAAATGAAAGGAGAGACAATACTGAAAGGGTTTTAGGAAGATGGCTTGCAATTGAGGTGAAAAGACTGAAAGAATAAGACAAAAAGGTAGACCAAATCCTGTGCAATCCTTAATTCAGACTTTGCAGTCAGACTTTCTGGAATAAACTTGTGCTAGAATCAACAGATGTAATCAGCTGCTCAGGCTGGTCTGGCCAACCTGGAACGTCATACTTTTTTGAGGGAGAGTGTGCAGAAACTTAGTCACCCGTGAAAAAAAAATGCCTTATCCTACTTCTCTGCTCAGAGCACTGGCCTTTCATCACTCCAATTCAAAAGCAAAAGTATTTTCAATTCATGAAATTTTTGCAGCTCAACTATTCTATTTTCAGCCTAATCAACCTATCTGGTTGAAAGAAAGGGTGGCATACACAAAATTACGCACCACAGATTACCTTTTTCTTTCCTTTCTTTATTATCTTGTCTGAAGACTGTAACTTAGGAATACATTACTGTTGCTTTATTTCCAAATTTTTATTTATCTTACCTAGTTGGACGCAAAACATATCTTTGTCCATTACTTGACTCTATTATGTGGTTTGCCTGCTGGGTAAGATGCTATTATCAATGAACTCCTCTAATAATTTTTGTTACCTGCTAATTATCCTCTTACACTTCTGTCAAGATCACTAGCAATAACCATCATTACAGTGAAATCTTGACACTAGATTTTGCCCTCACCTGGACTTGTGGATTTCTTCCTGAAATCAGCAGGAATTGCACTGTGCATTTGGGAGCAGTGCTCCGTGCTCAGTGCCTATGTTGGGGTCAGGGCTACTTTTTTCCATTTCCATTCAGGTCATACCCTTCAAATCACTGGAGCTTCCTAACTAAAAAAGAAAACAAGTTTATCTGTGAAAAAATAATGAGGAACAAGGATCATGGCTGCCTTAGCTCTGCATCTTCTTTGCAATGCACTATTACAGAGAAAATCAGATATCTCATTTTCTCTGCAGATTTGTTATACCTCTGTCTTCAAACTGTGCCTCTCTTGAAAACTTTTTGGAGAGGGATTATGTGCTACTTGATGTTTGTGCAATGTCTAGTAGCATGTGGTTTATCTGTGATTATTCCTTAGGGTTAATCCCATAATAAATATAATGGATAATAGAAATTACCTGCAATAAGGCCAGTCAGCAGCACTGGATCTGAACTCTGAGTGTCTGCAAAGTTCAAAAGTATTTGAAGGACTGGATTTGGTGCGGTGCTCAATTCGATTAACTAAAGCTATTATCAACTCCTAAGAAGGCAGCTAACCAAACAAAGCAAATATTTTCTGTGCTTGTGAGTAAGCAAATCCTCAGCTCTTAGGACAACTCAAATTTGTTTGGAAGCAGAGCTTTCTACTGTACATACTGAGTTTTTAATACTTCCAAACTCAAGCCTAACTTCTTCAATTCTCTTTGCTTTTTTGGTAAGACCAGATTTGTCTCTAGCAGGAAAAGTATTATTGCTTGTAATATCATAAATATTTTTCTATGCCTTTTGAATTAATTTTTTTTCCATTTAATTCCACCCCAAATAAGAAAGGCAAATGGATGAATTACAGATTTCTTCTGTTTTTAGGCAGTTTCAAATTTTCTTGGACTTTTCTTGATGTTCTTTGCAGCTTTTGTCCCTTTGATATTATTTTTAGGAATTAATCCTGCTTTTATTTTTCTTTGAGTTTGAATTTCAGAATGACAAACATTTCACAGTTGTAAAGCAATGCAGACGCACTAGTTTGGTGAAGGATGAAATCCAATTTCCAGTAGAAGAAGTTCACTAGAAGTTAGGAGCAAGGCAAATGCTGTAAGTCCTAGCACACAGTAAGTAAAGCAGCAGCAGAAAATTTTTTTCATTGCTGTTTTGTGCTCTTGTTCTGTGAGGACCATGTCCTCAGTTCAGATCAAAGTTATTGGGGCTTCAGGGTGCTTAACACCTGAATATTCTCATTTTTAAACCCTAAAATCATTAAGCACCAAAAATATAATAGGAATAAGCTGTTTTTAAAAATAAGTACATTTTTCTGGTCATTTTTCTTTTTCTATTATGAAGCAGGATGATGCTTGATGAAAGTAGATTTTATTCTATGGAGGATACAATATGTGAACTGAAAGAAAAATAAATAGAAGTGATGCAATTCTGTGTCCAGTTCAATATGATTATTATTGTTTTTAAAACTTTGCTTGACAAATAATTAAATGAAGCTCTGCATATTCACTTGACCAAGCAAAGGTTAAGAAAAATCTTTCCACATGGATCTCTCTGCTGTGTCTGAATGCTGCTGCTCACTATAAATATGGCAGAATAAGTCTTGAAGTGGAGTGCGAAAGCACTACTCCTAAGTAGCGGCTGGAAAAATACAGTCATATGTGCAATGAAGCAGTTGCCAGACACAAAGTTCACGCATCCTAACTCTATTTAGGTTTCGCAGCTACACTAGTCATTTAAGCTTATTTTATAGTCATTAGAGAAAGATAGATCCATCCAAGGGACAGCTCATCCCATCCAAAAGAGACACCAATCTTTTCTCCATTTGTCTACAGATATAACCTAGACAATTAGTCTAGATGAACTGACTAAATTTTAGATGGTTGAAGTTAATGCTCATCCCAAATAGCAAACAGTTCAGCATTGGATATTTTTTTTTTCAAATTGTGCAACTGAAAAAGCAGTTATGATGCTATTTGGATAACAAGGCAAGGTTTGCGCTAGGTTTGTGCCATGGCAAACATCTTTTTATTTGAATCGATGCTGTGTTAGTAAAATTCTTCTGAAACCAAAGCTGTGTGTTTAAATCAGCTTCCATAAAATAGCATTTTTGCCAATAATAGCAAGGAACTCTTAAGACAACATCCTTAAGACAATTGGTATGTTCCTTCAGTGGTTTATCTGAAGATAAAAATTTGTATAAAGACCCCATTGCAAGAATGTAAAATGTGCAGGGTATGACATATTCGYTGGATGTGTGTTTGAACAAAAAAGCAGTGATAGTTTTTGAAAAATAGTACAGCATTATGTAATGAAAGAGTCTGTCATAGAAAGAATATGCAAAATGAAAGAGATTTAAGAGGGTAGATTTGCTTCACTTTTGCTTTGCCTGAAACTGGAGCACTAACTTCTGAAACCTTGAGATTCCTCTAACAAAGTTTCTTTACATATCATAAAACTTCCTATATTTCTGTTCTTTCTACTCTTGTCCCACTTTTGCCACTGTACAGGCCACTCTCTTTCCATCCTGTTTCTCTTTCCCTGCTGGCATACCACTTATGCAATATAACAATGAAAGGCAGGAAAAGTTGAAATAACGTTTTTTTTTTTTTTTCCAGAATTCAGCTGAGGTTCAGTCTTGCATTGCAAGATGAAGAAAATTGGTAGCTATGATTAATATTGCTATTCACAATCTCTTTTATTACTTAGCTTTTTCTATAGTGATGGGAGTAATAATGAAAAGAAAAAACAACCAGTATTTATGGCTCTGAACAGCAGCCTAAATATAATAAGAACAATTTTTGTCATCTAACTTAAATAAATAAATACCCAACTACAAAGGATGATAATATCTAAAGTGCAGATAGATGAACAGAGAAATTTTCATGTTTACTGTAACAGCTCCTCAGCAATATGGAGATCTGATTGGACTCCACAGATGTCATGTAACAACTTGTGTTTGCTTCTCATTCAATAGTCCTGAGTAAAATATGTCATATAGTGGTAATAAGCCTGTCCTTTGAATTGTCTGACAACATTTATTAACAGATATCTAACTGCTAAAACAATTCTTTTCTTTACTATGATATGGCATAGATTTACTATAATTGATAAGCACAGAAGTGTTGATATTTCTTGTCTGTGTTTTTTACAACATCTGGAAACACTGAGGATTAGCAGTGAGTGAAATCAATAACACTGGATGCAACTCACTTTTTTATTTCAACAATTCTGCCTAAAATGATGAGAAAGATGTGCTACTGAGTAATATCTTTGTCTGATCATTTTTGACATTTGTTAGGAGTAATTTCCCTGCCAGGGCACTTCTTGATGCACGATCACAGTCTTAATGGTAATGGCACTGTTTTCTGCCTAAGTGAAGTTACCAATGTAGAGAGGGCAGGTGCATTACTGGTCATATTTTCTTTTGAAGAGCTTCATACTTGTGGTATCCAGTGACCAGTTCAGTGGAAAAGTTCACTGAGATTTGCCAAGAAAGAGTGTAAGGACTTCAAGTTGTCACTTTCTTCCATGAACTCTTCCTTCACAATATTTTGCTATGTACCTTCGAAAAACAGCACTGGGAATATTTCTGTATATCAATCCCCTCTAAATGTTTGTGATTTTGAGACTCTGAAATCATAGTCCCGGCTTCCTCTGTTTTTGACCATTTTAACCTTAACACCAATACTAATCTGTGACAAGGTCGGATAAAATGAAAAACAGTTAGAATTCCAGTTTTCTTCACTGTAGTATATCTGTGCACTTAGAAAGATTTGATAATGTTTTCAGCCAAAAGCTAATTGCAGAAAAGAGTCATCCTGGAATGGTTTTTATCTACCTTTATCTTTTTTTATTATATTTGGTGCATACTGGATTAGTTTTGTTTTGTTTGTTAGTGCAATTTCATTACAAAGAACTGACTTGAGAGCCTTTACTGCCATAACTCACTGCTTCAAGTGGTCTGCCAGAGCCCATATTTAGCAAACTGCAGGGTACAAAACAAGATATAGCCAGTTTTGAATCCCTTTTAATTTACTAGAGTTCTGCAACAGTGTTCATTAATTTGCAGAGTTTATCTAGAGCTGATGCTCTGTTACATTTTTATTAATTATTGCTTTACCTGTCCTGAGATACCCTCTGTGCTAGGTACTTGTAACTGGCATAATTTTAGTAATCCTTTTTCCTTGCAAACCCAGTGAGATATGTTCATGCTTGTGTGTGTGTGTGCTTATGTGTGTATGCTTCCTTACACTCTTAATCCTCCCTAAGTGTATATGCTTCCTTTCTTAGCTTTGTTTGAGCTGAGATTTGGATTTCTGAGCCAGACACCTCAGGTCAGTTGTGCCCATCTTATAGACCTTAGATAATTCTTCTCTTCCAACATTTTTATCCATGAAAAATTCAGCTGCTTTTCTAAATATAGGTGCAGATACGCAGCTACCTGATTTTTTTCAGTGGAAGGAACACAACAGATGTGTCTTTAATCTCTTGTAAATATGGGTGGATAACAGTGGGTTCAGAGCTTCATATATCAAGAGACATTTTTAATGATCTGTGGTAAAAGGTGGCACCTAGGCATCCATGAAACATGTTCTTCAGGCTCTCCTTCCTAGTATCCTTAGGCCACCAGTTTAAGATTATCCTAATGAAATAGCACAATGTTCCCAGGCTCATCCTCTTTTCCTGGATATCAGGTGTCAGAGACATCACTGACAGTATCAGTGATTTTACTCAGGTAGAATTCAAGCCCATTAGTAGGTTGTCTGGAAACTGATTACAATGAGATAGGATCAATATATGGTCAACCCTTTCTCAGAAATCCACAAAATAAAATGAACCCAAGTTTAAAGGGCTTAGCAACAAAGCAGGACATAAAAATCGTGAGTGGGAGAGACAAGGTATGTAAGATCTGAATAAGACCCCCAAGATATTTGAAGGAATAGAGATGAACCCACTGGAGCACAACTAGCTCAGCCTTATCCCTACTAAATGCAGAGATGTGTCTTGAGTGTCAAACCTTTGTATACCATCCTTAGAGACCAAGTTTTTCTTTTCTTGTGAGAACAGCTCATGGGATCTGTAGTGGAGAGCCAAAACAAACGCAGAAAATTAGAAAGATTTTGATCTGATTTCATTCTTGAGCTGGAACTAATACAGGCATAACAGCAATGCTAAAGACAGATCTGCAGAGGGGTTTAATGGGCCTGTTTCTCACTGAAATCAATTGAAAATTAGGTGCCTAGCTGACTTTGTGAATTAGAGCCAGTGGTTTGCCAGAAGTGACACAAGAAATTTGTGACAAAGAAGCAAGTCAAATCTGGGTCTCCCATTTCCCTGACTGTACTACTGCTGGGCTGAAGTTGCTATGGCAAAAGGTGACAGACAGAAAAATAATAAAAAGGTAATGTGTTCTTTGTAGGGTTTCTGTGAAGACTCCCATTGAATTCAATGGACTGTGAATTGAAGACTCAGTGTTTCAGGGGAGAATTAAAACCAACAAACTCTAATGCCTACACAATGCTTAACATATGAAAAGATGATCTGCTAATGTCTTCTTTCAGTTATGTCAGCAGGACGTTTATTTCAGCAATTTTGCTTCATTGTATCCCAAAGGATACAATCCTACTGTCCATAAAGTGGGGTTAATTCAGTCAAACATATTGGCCCTGTCAAGACACTCTAGGTGCAATTCTTGCATCGTTGTTTTCTATTCACTGATATCTTATTAGCAGAAGGCCATGTTTTACAAACTGAACAGTGTGCTTAGATTTCATTTTCAGTACCACTACTCTATTTGTTAGGCCTATCATTTGTTTTGTGAGGTCTTTTGGGGCATGTGCCCTCAAGCATACAGCTTGATTTGTTCACCAAGCTGATTAGCTTGGTCCTTCCTTATCTATACATACATTTCTGTATACATAAACTAATACGTGAACACTTTTTGTCAGGACAGTATTAACAACACTGGTTAAACTCAATTTAAAATCTAATTAAATTAATGGCGAACCATAAGAATTTATGCGTTACGTGAATCCAAATCACACATTATAAATAAATGACAGGTGACTTCTTAGGCCATGATTCTGATAGCCATCTGCAATGAAGCAAGGCCAAAATTTTAAATAGAGACTAATGAATTTTTGTCCTTCCTTTCTGATACTTAATTAGGAAATAACTATTAGTGGTGTGGTTTTCAGAAAGTGCTAGAGATCATCCTTTGAATATTGCTCCCCTTGAAGCTGACTATTCTCAGGCACTCAGAAAACTGATATTCATTGCTGCTAGCCCCTTTTGGAAATCCTGATTTGAAAAATTCTAACTCCCATTAATCCACTGGAAATTAAGAGCCTTCTGCATCCAATCACCAGATATCTGATCTCAATTCCTTAGTCTTCAGTTATCTTTTTTCCATACTGGTTTGCATTTTACTGCATTTTTTCTTACTTAATTCATTTAATTCATTTTGCATGTTAAAATAATTCAACAAAGTTGGTAAATTATGATTTAGAAGTCTTTAATTGTTCAGAGTAGTCTCTTCAATAGAAAAGGAAAATTAATGTAATGAGAAAAATAATATATTATTTGTAAGGGGATAATTTCATTATCTTTTCTGGGATAGCTGGTTGCAATTCCTCTTGATATATAAGGAAGACTCACTAACTATTATTAATGCTTTCTTGTAGATGATATCCTGAAATTTAATATTGTAATATGTAATCCCTACAGCTGTGGGTGTACATCAGCTAATATTTTAAGGTAATGCCCATTAAGATCAATGTCAATTAAGTACAATTCACTGTCTGAATATCGATCAAACATATTTAATTTACCATTAGTGTTAACAGAATGATGTATTAGTCAATTAAGACAGCATTGACTGAGAATCTTAATTAGATATTTAATTTTTAGCCAGATTTAAAACAAACCAAACCAGTGGTTTCAATACTTTCCCTTTGTCTAGAAAATCTGTTTATTTCAAGAAAAGATATCCACTTAAACATCAATATGAACTCTCTTTGGTCAGCTTGTACTGCATTTTCCATATTTTCATTCCTCTCATTGAATTTAGTATTTCCATCAAAATTTCTACTAAGCCTTGCATTCTACTTATCTCAAACTAAGTAAGTCCATTGCAATGACCTATTGCCTAACTGCAGACTAATCTTTCCCAAAGCACTCAGGAAATCATTCCACAGACAGCTGGCCACTTGCTGCTGCGAGAGTAAGAAGTAGACTCTGACTGAAACACAGTCTTAGAATCACGAAGCACTTGTGAAAAGCCTATCTGAATTGTGTAAAATAACCTAAAACCCTTCTCTGTGCCTTAGTCCTAACCAAGCTTCTTGTTCATTTAACCTGCAGTCTTTATTCCTAACTCTCCTTGACTTCTTTGGCTTGAATAGCCATGCCTGTTTACCTTGCACAACCCTGCTCTGGCCTAGGCCAGTCGGTTCTGTATTTTAGTGTGCCTAAGAATACTGGAGTTCAGTCCGGAGTCACAGACTAACTTTTGCCATTGACTGTAACAGTGCTGTCCTGGTGAGTCAGGTGGTAAAGGACAGCAGATTCTTTGGAATATTTAGCAAGGAATTAAAAAGAGAGAGAGAAACAAAGAGAAGAGAGAACATCAGATGTCAAAATTTCAATGCATTGTTTTCTGTTAGACAATGCGAAAGAGAAAAGGAGAAGATAACATACCATTTCAACTGGACTGAAGCACATGAATTTGTTGTTTAGATTTTTCTTTTATATAACATAAAACTCAAAACTGAAACAAAATATGTCAACATTGTTTATATTCAGTGTTTAAGAAATTTGAAATATAACTTGTTTTCAGCATTTTCTTCTGAGAACTTTAATATTTTGAGGTTTCATTGCAAAGTGGAACAAAATAACTCTGATGTCTCATGAAATCAAAGTTTCATTCTGCTGTATCTAAGAGTACTCACAGCTGAAAAGAAATTAAAGACTCATTCCAAATGGAGAACAACATTGCACTTGAATTTAAATCTGTTTTATATTAGAGTTCACTTATACAGCAGTAAATAAAAAGTGGATCAGATTAAGCAGTGAGAAAGAGGTATTGCATATATATAAAATGGGAAAACTCTTTTGTTTCATGCAGCTAACCACTGCTGGAATAGCTACAGATTTACAGAATCATGAATTCAGAATCAGGATTTAACTAGCTTGGTTAACTCATTTAGTCTCATTTAGTGTTTTTTCTCTGACTAAATTTTATAGCCCGTTTTTCGTTCGGGCTAACTGCTTGATCTTTATATGATCTGTCGTTAAATAGTATACTTGAATACATTTTTTAAAATAGTGAAACATGAAAGAAGAGAAATAAAGATTACTTATGACAGCCTTTTTTTTTTTTTTTTTTCTAAATAATCTTTCTAGAGTTTTTAATGAAGTGCTGGCTTCTGTTTAAAAGTCTGTTTCTGTTCCTCTGAAGTGAATGACAGAACTCTGTTTAGCTGCTAGGGGAGATGGACTGGAAGTATGAGTATTACAATATCATTATTGATCTCCTGGTACTAAAGCTAATCCTATTGTGAAGATTTGGCAGGTGAAAATTATGTTCTACTTGCCTTATTTCTTGTACTTTTCTGTAAGCATCCACTAATTGACACTGTCAGATACAGGATACTAAGTTGGATGAAACTTTGATCTAATGCTGTGTGGCAGTTCTTTTATTCTCATGAAAGCAAATTATGTTATGAAGTATCAAGAGTAAGAAATGTTGAGGCACTGAAAAGGACACAAAAAGGATAAAAAGAGGATCACAGTTTCTTAAAAGATCACAGACTTAGGAAATGAAAATTAAGGACTACGACCATTTCAACCATCTGCCATCCAGAACATGCTGATGTGAGATTTTTGGTTCCAAATATGGCTTTAGAGCCATGAAGAAGTGTGGTGAAGCCTGACTTTGTGACCTTTTTGAGTAGTCAGCACCAGGCAGCTCTGAAAACAGCCTGTGCACCTCTTTGAGCTCTTGTTAAGTCCCTCTATGAAAGCTCTGAAATTCTGGAAACAGTCTTTCCACATGCACACTGGCAAATAGCAACACTGTTTTAAGCTTTGCTCTTTTTCTTCATGTGTCTTCTATTCCTATTTGCAGTAAATAAAGCTGTCTAGAAAGAAATGATGAGAAAGAAATACATTCTTCATAGAAAAGAATGAAGTTTTCATGCATATTTCTGCAAAAAGAGTGAATCCTACTTCTGACTATTCCTAGTTCTCACACCTTTCATTTCCAAATTTCTGCGCAGCAGTACTGGCTGAAGAATGCATGTTTTCCATCAATCTGCAGAAAAAAAGTTTTACTGGTGGGTATTTTAATAGAGCACTTCAGTATGTACACGGAATACATCTATATATGTATTTCTGTAGGTTTGGTGAAATTTCTCTATACTTGATTAAAAGACCAGTTCTCATGATGCAAATGTAATCTGAGTGATGCTTCACTTTTTCAGATTAGAGCAAAATAGTAAAAAACCTTCTTTTATGTATGATTCACTGTACATAGAAGAAGCATTATAAAGACATAAAAGCATACATAAAAGCATTATAAAGACACAGAACTCTGTCCTGCTGAATTGTTTTCTATTATTTCTTGAACTTCTCACTTCTCTCATTCTTATTTCTTATTGCAGAATGGTACTTACACTTCAAAACCAGCTCATTAAAAAGGCTGCATGATTACATAATATATGTCTTTCATATATATTGCTTTTTTACACGCTCATTGCTTTCTTAAATTCACCTGAAATAGAAGTAACAAGAAAAGGTAAAAAATTTTAAAGCCAATTGTATGCCAGTTTTGTACGTTACATCTGTACCAAGTCTACACAAGGCTTCCTTGAAACTCTTAGATAATGAAAGAAATGAAATATATGCTGAAAAATAATATTTTCACCTAATATTTCTAAAATAACTTTAATTTTGAAGTACCTGAGTTGAAAATGCTTCTCTTTCAGAAGTCTGAAAGTTTTACCTCTCTGAGTTCTTTTCTTGTGGAAATTGGGTGTTCAAACCTCTTCCTATTCAGGCAAAGGATTCTGAAAATGATATTTAGAGGCTCATTTTGATTCTCCTGTAAAATCTATTTGACTCCTAAGGCATCAGGAATAAATTGTAAACAAAGGGTAAACAACAACTATGTCTTCAAATTTATTTGGTTTATTGAAGGTATTATCAATGAACTCTTGTATCCAAAGCTCTGAGGAGATAAGAGAACTTCAGTGTTGGGAATATAATATCTAGAAATGAAAGAAGATGATTTGTTGAATCTGGTATAATTTAGGAAGAGCCTAAAACTCATTTTGATCAACTGGACATGCTCTAGTGCTAGATGGTGTATGTTGACATTTTTCTTGTTAGCCAAAGGTGTCCCTCTTACTCTGTTTTTTCTTCTTTCCCACAAGCATAAATTCCATTGATTTAAAATGTTTTTAAAAAATTCAACACTAATTATTTATTTTTTGCAAAATTTACTCTATTATGCTAAATTGGCTTACAGTGTCTGCATTCTTAGGTTCAGTCTTCTCTCTGTCTCACAAACTTTACCTTTCCACCCCTGCCTGAAATCCACTTAAAAGATCCATCTAAAAATACACAAAAATACTTGCTGAAATACAACCAAGGTCATAGAAAGTCCCTCTCCAATAATCATGCTCAGTTTCTAAATATCAGGAGCTTATTTCAGATTATTAAATGCATCCTATTCTAAAAAGGACAACATTTATCACTCATCATACACCATTATTAAACTACTTTTGTATAACTTCATATTCACTCTCCATATGGCAGAGATTTTAACTACTGTCTGTGATTCTTGCATACAAAAATAAGTTCTGGTTTGAATACAGAAATTCAGAGACTTAACCAATAAACCTCTGTGGTTCACAGACTGGAATGGCACATCCAATGCAGGATGTAATGGAGGTCTTTGCCCAGTTAGCAAGATGTCCTTACCTTCCCTGACATTTTTAGTCTGGCACTACAGGCTCTTTATAGTTTCTATACCTTGCTAATGTAGATTCCTAAAGCCATAAAAAAAAAAAAGAAGGAAAATGCATCAGAAGAGGGTGAAAAAAAAATCCACTGAATTCTTCAGCTTTGATAAGCTGTGTTTTTTCCATTGGTCCTCCATTTTTTATCTGTTTGAGAGGACTGAGACAAACCAGTTTAAAATGCAAAACTTCTGTGGCTTTCAGTTAGAACAGATTACTAGGTTGAAGATTTCTTTTTCTTTTTTCTTTTTTAGTAAGAAGAGACCATGCCAAAGGACAGTTTACTTACATAAAAAGCAAAGAAAGAAGTGCACCTCCAGATATGAGGGAGAGAATATTTTTTGAGTATTCTTAATCTATTGCTCATTGCTCATCTTTTCTTAAACAGTCCATTAGGTTACAGGAAAGAATAATATTATGTTAATGTAGCTATCACTTCCAATTTATTTTCTGTTTTTGTAATTCATCTTTAATCACTCAAAGTCTAGTAAATCCTGGAAATATACATTCCTATTACTTTTATAACCCTGCCAACAGGAGGGCAAGAATCTTTGACTATCAAAGCTCAAAGTTTTCAAAAAAGAATACTGATAAGCTGAAGAAATTACAAGTTTCAAGCAGAGCTCAAACTCAGTTTTTTTTTTTTCATCTAAATATAAAATGGCAAGTAAGTGATCATTTCAACTGTTCAAGGATTTTCAAACAGATTGTTGGCAGAATAAGTCTGGTGTACTCTAATCAGGGGAGTATGAACTTAACTGTCGGTCTTACATGCCAAACCTTATTCCTCAACAAATAATTCCAAGCAATGTCTATCTGTATGTAGCCCTACTTTCTAAAACAGTGGTTTTGAGAATCATTTACCTACTTCTACAATGGAAAAATATAAATAGAAACTGCAAGTGTTGGTAGATGATCACTGCTTCTGAAAAGGAGATTTTAAAGATGGAAAAATAAATAAAAGTATAGAATTGTACATACTAGTTTTTGTGGATATGCGAATCTTATGAGTCTGATCTAAATTGTCGGGGATATGATTAGTTTATTTGCAGTGTATTAACTTTTTGTTTCACTGTTTAGAATGTGGGTAAATAGCATGCTACTACCGATCTCGGTGCTCTTCCACCCTTTCTGCAAGCTGTGACACCATCCCTACATTAACTCCCTGAATTTCTGATTTCCAAGTTACTTTATTTCTTGGCATTGGTCTTTTGCATTTCTCAAACACTTCTTTAATGTTTATTACTTATATTTCTTTTTTCTGCTTTAGAACTAAGACAAAAGAAAGGAAATTTTACACTGCACAGAACTATCCCAACCTGCATAATAACTTCCTCTTCTGGTACTTGGCAACTGTAGTTGTTTCAGTTACCATTTCCCAAGGCTTCCTTGTACTCAGGCCTATAATTAAGTTCTCTGAGTGCAATTTATGTAACATACACTTTCCTTAGCTGTATGGCATTAACACAGCAGGATCTTGGTCAGCAGCTATGGCTCTGAGGTGATAAAAAGTAAATAATAATATGAAAAAATTGTGCCAACATAGATAATGGCTAAGGTAGTAAAGAACAGGAGTCTTTATTTACCTCTTAAAACATCACAAAGGTGAAAGCAGAAGCTAGTGTTCTCAGATTTAAAAGCAAAGAAAAAGACAGGATTGACACAAGTGGTTGATTAGAGAACTGTTAGGTATCAAAATTCCACATTAAATTATAAAAGCTATGTTAAACTAGGAGAAAGGTCTGAAGAGCTCCTATTCAAAGACAGACCTCTGACCCTGAGACTTGGTAACTGGTATCAGCTGCTGCCTAAGTTGTGATGACAATCACAGTAAATCTGTTTCAGTTATCCCCTTGGATTAGTTGCTTCTGTGCAAGAGCATACTTAAGGTACAGTTCTTAGAACAATAGAACCTAAAGCTATCATTGACGAAAATAACATCAGAAAAAAGGAAGAAATATTTAAGGAAGAGATAGAAGCCAGATAACTTAAAAAGCTGTGTAAGATCTAAAAGAAAATATTGTTTTAGTTCTATAAATCCCTTGCTTTAACAGCATTAAAACATACAGATTAACAAATTATTCACTAATATTCAAGACAAATGTAAGAAACTTCAAACAACCAACAGAAGACTTGCATAGATTACAAATCCAGAAGAGAGCATTTAGCGTTGAAGAAAAATCTGGATAACCTCGTTAACAGTAAGAAAATTCTTACGTGGATAAAAGCTGCGGAAAAAAGGTTTCAGCAAGTGATTCTGTATTTAGATTCTAATCTAACTATGTCGATGAATCAATTAAGAAAAAAAAAAAAAGCAGAAGGTACTGGGACCATAGACAAAGTTTGGGCCCAAAACTTGAGATGTCTGTATCCAAGGCTATCTCAAAATAATCTTTTCAAGAGAAGTCACTGTACTGGTAAGAAAATGACACAATAGTACTAATTGCCAATAAGTCAAAATATCTCAGTACCTCAAAATAAATGGTTATACTGACTTTACATTTAATAATAAAGAGAATTATGGAAAGTAATCACAGAGGAAACCCCAAAAGAATGATGGCTATTTTAGGAGGTAGTCACCAAAGCATTTCCATGGAGATCTGAGAGAAAATTGTCTTAGTGGCTGAGAGACCTGCTTCCACTAAAGTTCTCCAGCCACATGCATAGGATGAAACATGTACTAAAACCAATCAGATCATGGGTCCATGTAGCAGGAACACATTTTCTGTCCCAAGACTGTGATAAAATTGTCACTGATGGAATCATAGTGAAACAAGCTATTCCACATACACAGAGGGGTCAGAAGTGGGGGGACCATACACCCAGAGGCAGTGTTGATAGGAATGGAGATACAGTGGCTATGCTTTGCTGTGATTGCGTCAGAAAAGACGGCATTTCTCAGCTCTTCCTTTTTCTCCTGCATGTTGGTCAATGTGATTGGGACCTCATGACAAGGGCAAAGCTTCTGCCCAGGGCACCATCTGGAGATGAACACAAACTCTGAGGCTGGTGCTCGCACACCAGGGCAGTTGGTTGTTGGGTGCATTAACCACATACGAGATGTGAGGTTGAGGAGCCAGAGCCCTTTCAGTGACAGAGTGCCATAATGTGCCAGCAGCCAGAACTGTTTGAAGAGATGGGGGGTAATGGGAACACTAAGATATCCTTAGAGCTGGTATCTCCAGAACATTGGCAGCTGTGGTAAAGTGACTATTCTTTGGGATTTTGTGTTGTGATTGAATATATCAGTGGAAGAAGAAATCTAAGCATCTAGCTAAATCAGAAGCTTAGATATCGTACTCAGAAAACAGTCACTATAATACACCTTTGTCCCAAAGGACAGTCTAGCAGAGAATGAAGAAGAAAAGATCTCCAAATATCAACCCCTAAGTCTGAATTTAGAAYCCATTAAAGAGAGTAGTACCAGTTGTTACAGATTGTTTAGAGATTCTAACCAAGGTTTTAAAAAACAAATCAATGGTTTGAGTGTTTTTCTCAGTGCGCAAACTCCAAAAAGCTGTTACTTTGAACATCCATATTAAAGCATTCCTGGAGCCCTTAATGGCCTTGATGATTCTGATCCAGAGATGAAAATTTATGAGATCTATAGGTAGCAATGGCTAGCTATGAGATTCTTCTGTTGATCATTCATTTTCAGACATTTTCAGAACACAAAATGCTTTTTTAGAAGTACTTTTTCTTAGGTATGTAGTGCATATTGTATGTAGTTGCTATAATTGTGCTCAGGAGTTTTCCCTTGACTTTAACTGGAATCAAAGCATGTTTTTGACATATACGTTCCAAATGGCTCTGCATTACAATTTGATCTGTGTAATTTCATTTATTGTGTTCATTTGATATGGAGAGATTTATATAAACCACCTSCTTAGGCCAAAAACTCTTCAGCACCTGGTATTTCTAATAAAAAAGGCTGAAGTAAGAGCTGAAAAAAATGCCTTTGTTTGATATGTGTTCACAATGAAGTTATGCTCTAATTATTTGATGAATAATGCAATAGATGGTGAGAAATAGAGCCTTTAAACAATTTGAATGCATTTCTGGAAAAAACATCCTTTCAATTTAAATGAGAAATATTTTTATAAAGCTGGCTGTGTTTATTATTCTTGAATAGTGTCCTTTTTTTTTGATTATGGTGATGTAAAATAAAGCATTCTACTTTTTGCCTGGAGAAGAAATTTGAGAAGTCAGTGATCTTTTGCAGTTACTCTCAAGAGCCACTTTTTTTCTGTTTGTAGCTGGAATCAGGAAGGAGAAGAGAAATATTTGTAAACTTACATAGTTTTGAATAAAAAAGCAATTGCTTTTCCAGATTTCATTTTCTCTAGAAAACTAAAGTTTCCAAATATTGTTCTCACTAGAGTAGAGGAAATAAAAATTCTCCATGGCCTGCCCTTATGATTTGAATAGTAGAAAGGTTATATTTTAGGACCCGGATTACAGCTGAGTTCATGCAAATCTGTCATTAGAGTTATTAAAAATACTTTCTTAATCAATGGGCTCAATTAAATAACCCTTAAAGTTTACATGATTTGAAACGTGGTACATACATTTCAATATGCTTCAAGGGGTTGGAAATGAAAACCAGTGCTCCCAAGCACTGGTCTATCAGTCTGGTCAAGTTGCCAGCAAATCATTTCTGACCAATGTGTCAGGACAAATGATAATGTGGAAATGGAGCTGTACCAAAACTATCAAAGCTTGTGAAAGTGGAGACACAGAAGGCTTCTACTGCTTGAATGCATTTCTGGAAGAACTGTATAATGTTGTGAGCCTAGTGAGGCTGTAGCTTATGACTGATTTTGTGAAAACAAATAAATTGCAGAAAAGGGAGATAAGAAAAAGATGCCTGTTGGAAGCACCATTTATGACAATGAGTCCCTGTGTGAAAACTAGGATCGCAGTCAGTTGCAGGGCCAGGTCCCAACTTACTAAATTTACTTTTTCACCAAACATGCAGTCACTGGCTATGGCTTCCTATAAACATTTAATTGCTTATCATATCTGCTGTACAATAGAAAAAGCAAAGTAACTCGAGAAAAGTCTAACCAATTTTTAGGATGGTCACATATGGAACAATGGCTGATTCCCACTGATTTCAGTCATGGGATGGGATTTCAATCTGGAAGTCTCTCTCTCTCTCCTAAGAGCCTTTCTTCTAACTGGGGAAATTTTAGTTATCTAGAGGTCTTGTTATAAAACTGTGGCATCACCTAACTCTTCTGAGGCAATTTGGCACATTGAAAATGTTAAAAGATTAGGCCATAGAATCCCTGAGGTCTGTTTTGTTTTTTCATAATTTTGTGCGTGGATAACTATCTCAGAGGAACGGCTAGGTCTTCTTCTGTGTCTGGGAACCATTTTTCACAAAACCATCTTCATCTGCAGCGCACACTACGAAGTCACTCAGTCCCTGCTTGTTCTGGTTCCAGTGATTTTTGCTTACTTTTGTTGGGGATAGGTTTTTAAAATAAATCCCCAAAGGAATAGTTAAATATGATATACACGTCGTAGAAACATTTTTAATTAGTAGTATAGTGTCAAATGATATCTAGTAGGCAGTGGAGTCCTCCTGTGACTGCAAAATGGCTTCTCATCACATTATTTTCTACTACCTTCTCTCTTACGGCAAATAATTCTAATGTAAAGCCTACAGTATGTTCACTTTTATCGTGATAACCATTTATCATTAAAATCCATCCCATAATTTTGCTGGAACTAAAGAAAAGAGAAACAGTAGCCATCAATAATATGCAAGTGTCTGAACAAGCTTCTATAATTAAAGAATTAAAAGATATATATTTTTAATATATTTGTATAAATACATGCTTTAGTGTCCATTATTTAAAAAAATATAAGCCTTCAAAGACATAATTACCTGACAGGCATGAGRCATTTTAGAATGCACTTCCAGAATAGCTGTGGCACTAATTCTTACTAAGCTAATATTAATGTAAATCAGAATTAACTCTTGTAGCGTCTGGAAAATTATACCAGTGTGATAGCACTGTAATTGAAATCCGAATCTGACAAATTCATGAAGTGCAGCTACCTCAAAAGTATTTGCAAAGGCTATAGAAGTCAGAATTAAACCCATAAAAACAAAATAATTCAGACATGAGTCAAAATTCTCTTCCTAAATCATCTCACTGTGCCTTCATATTGCCACTTGTTTTGTTGTGTAGATTACAGAAAGACTCAGGTAACACAACAACAGAGAGAAATGAATTAAGGAGGAAGTGCTACTCTAGATTATGATTTTTTTTGGGGGGGGGTAAATGTAAAGAGAGGCATTTAATCATCTTCTTATGTTACGACTGAAAAATAAAAAAATCTCTTTTCTAGATGAACATCCAACACATTGGTGAAGTCAGATTCAGATGTCCAGAACTGAATTTTACATTTTAATGCCATCTCTAGTAATTCTAATCCATAAGTGGTGCTGTATGACAGATAAAATCACAGCAATATTCTGCAGAGGATGAGGGCATAGTCCCATCAGTCTCTTTGTATGTATCTTGTGCTGCTTTGTCTAGTGAACTCAGTGGACAATATATGATTTTATTCTAATACACTAGCCTATTACTGCATACCGGATCACAGCATTAAACAATATGATTAAGAGTAATATTTTAAATTTTAGGGTTAGCCACTTGTTCTCTGCCTTACTTTATATTCAAATAATTTCTCTAATTAAGTAAGTGTATAACTGCTTTCAGAATCAAGCTGTTTGCAAATGGGTTTACTCATATTTATAAATGAAATAAGTGTATAATTGCTTTTAGAATCAAGCTCTTTGCAAGTGCAAAATACAGCATGTTATCATGTGTTTGAGCATGTTCTTAATGGCTCTCATAAATGTGCAGAGAAGTTATTTCAGCTTGTAGTTAGTAACATTTAATAGGATATTGAGAAAAAGCTTTTGCTATTAGATCCAAACTGGCATAAAAAATAGCCTACTATTTACTTTAAATAAAAGCATTATAAGTAAAATAAGTATATATTAGGTTTGAGGGAAAATAAACAGCGTTTCATCAAGCTGGTTTCCCCTGTTACAGTTTCATGAGCTGACTGTTGCAAAAATGATTTCATTATCATGCTAAAAAATATGTGCAGTATTTGCTGCTGCAAAGTGGAGAACATTAAAGATTTTTTAAAAGGAAATAGGGGGAAAAGAATCTTTCCAATACAACAGAGGATTAGATGAGGGCTCACAGAGGCCAACCACCAATTTTGTGTCATTTCTTTCATCTTTTAGACAGTCCCTAGAAGCAAGGTTCTTTAAGTGTTCAGTAGGCACAGAACTATTTGAATAAGCCAACTTACTGGATTCTGAACTCCAGAAAGATTGTCACTCAAAAAGAAAAAATGTTTCTTGACAAGCTTTTTTAAAGGAAAAAAATTATATATTTTTTTTTATATAGGCACTTTTATAGCAGCTTGAGGTACTCTCGATGTCACTTTCAAAAAAGTTTCTTGATATTCTTAAGTCTTTTTATTAAATCTTAAAAACAAGAGCATTGTTAGTATACCATTAAATATAGCACCAACATTTAATTGTGTGACCATACATTGTTATGGGTTCTCATTGCAAAGGTCTTAATCAACTTTTTGACTGGCAGAATTTATTGCTGTTCTGCCAATATTCTGTCAAGGAGACTGGGAATTTCCTGCGGTTACTACTACTCACTTGTGTTGCCCAAATTTCCAGACTCACCCTCTTCCTTCTCTGTTTGTTGCACTACTGAGGGCATTCTTCCATGTGAACGTGTGTTTGTTGGTAGAAAAATGTTACTGATGTTAAGTATCAGCCATGGACGTGCTGATCAGCTAATCTGTTGCTAATCTGATTTTTTTTTCTTAGATGATAAATAGATGCTCTGTTATCTGCTGTGCCTTGTAATCATTTAGAATACTATCTAAAATCAATTGCTCTCAGCAGAAAAACGAATGTGGGGCTCCTAATGAGTTTAAAGTGCTGCTATTCTGATTTCATCTATAAACAGTTAAAAAATTAAATGTAATTAAGTAGTAGTTTCAGGGTAGTTAAGTGTAGTAAACCATGGCCTTCTCACAATGAAAAAATAGTATCCCATGGATGTCAATACAACTGATAATTTTTAATAATGAAAGATTAAATATGTGTTATAAATATCTGAGTATCATAAGTCCATGTTGTTACTTGTTCTGTGTTTTAAGGTAACAAATACTTGAAATTCCTTCAATATCTTTCCTTCTCAATCAAAATATATGAGTTGGGGAGAGGGAGTTGTATTTTCATCATCAACTATGTACAGTATTGAAACAAATTCTGTATTTTCCTCTGTCCACTTTAAAGAAGTTTTCCAGTGGAAAGAGCATTCCATATGATGAGCAGTGTTTGGAGTTAGGAAAAAAATTTAATGCTGTAGCTGTTTTTAAGGGTCTGGCAGGGACAGATACACAAACACAAGGCACGCTATGGTCGATACTGAGCATTTATTACCTCTGTGTCTGAGCGGGGGTTCCAGCCGTTTCCCGATGGAGGCAATAATGGAGCGAGAGAGTCCCTGGCACCACTGAGCGTCGGTCCATGGCGAGGAACGCTGTGGGGGGCACTATAGGAGGTGTTTATGTACTGTACACATGCGCAGTAAGCACACTGAGCTCATCGCTAATCTCAGTTCAAAGCCCAGGTGCAGCGCCACACTGGCACAGGCTCGGCCCCGTGACTGTGGGTCAACATGCCCTGTTGATGCTCCTGTTCCCACAGAACGGTCTGGCCAGCTTCCATCGCCTATCTCCTCGACATTCTTCCCCGTTTTCCCATACGCTGTTCTTCTGATCAAAACAGATGTTAACACCATTCGCTCCATCTTCACAATAATATACTAGAAAAAATATCTACTGTAAGACATACATATTTGTTGCTGTTGGATATTGGTGGCCAGGCATTTTGACAGAAATAATTTTAAACAATGAGAATATACCTTTTTTATTACATTGTGTTTCCATGAAAATCAAGTAATTTTTTTTAATTACATTTAAAAGAAATATTTTCAACATGGTTTCTTTTGTTTTGGAGAATTTATACAATGATTATATGGTTTTTTTTGTGTTTTGATTATATGTTATTTTTTAGAATGAGTAATACATTATAGGATAAAAATACTTTGTTGTTTTTATTAATGAGGAAATTAAATGTGTTTATTGGTTCTGTTACCTTGGATTTGTTTTGTCTTTCTCAGAATTTTTTTTAAAATGATAACTGTTGCAACATGTGCACAGTATAATGACTGTGTTTTTCCTTGTTCAAAACACACAGTCATTACAACACAAATAATTTGGTGGAGAAAGTGCCCATCAGTTTAAAAAACAATAGGACTTTTCAGTCCATACTTAGTCATTGTAACAGTAAAATTATGAATATAAATGAGAATTTTCTATTCTTGCTACATAATGTTCCCATATTGTTTCTCATGACAGTAACATTGCTCTATTGCTCCTACAATATACTTGAAAATAAAATATTGTATGTAAAAGTTAAAACTCAAAATTTCACCTAAACACTTTGTGTTAATCTCCTAAAAGTCTTTTTATTCTGCAGTGTCAGACTGCTAAAATTTACAGTGAAATGGCATATTCCAAGTTTCAAAAAAACTCTACTGTTCAGTTAGGAAGTATCAGTAATTCCAAAACATCTTAATAGCATTATGTCTTTCTTGTCAGTTGTTACCAAGGTTGAAAAAAAGTGGTATTTTGGAGCAGATCCTCAGTATAAATGGTACAGCTCTATTGAAGTAACAGAGTCACTGATTTCAGAATAGCTATCTTGATTTACACCAGCTGAAGATTTCAGGCAAATGCTATAGCTCACCACTGGATAAACAAAGCATAGGAAAGAATATTCAACTAAAATCATTTAGAGAATTGACCTGCTGTTCTTTGAGCACTGAACTGTGTGATCTAATCATGACAATTTGTGTCTGTTGTTCTGCTCAAAGCAGATTTCTTCTTCCTTGGGGGATTAAAGATACTTCATGCTTCCTCAGTGTTTGACAGATCTTACAAAATAAGTTCATAAAAGATGCTTTTCAGAGTTTCTGATACAATACTCCAGTTTTCTTTCCTTTAATTGTAGTAACTGGTAAACTCAATTTTATTATTGATTTATACACCTGGGATCCATAATCGCCTGATTCTGATCTGACATACAACAGGTTTCTTTCTATGTAATGCTATTTTAGAGGTTTAATTTGTTATTTCACTTAGAGTATGTCCAACTTGTTAGCTATGGTTTGCATCAGGGCTGAAGAGCTCTGGTTGCTAGTAAGAGGCCATAGGCTTTATACTGAGTTTGCAAGGCCTCAGGACCGAGGCTCGTCAAGCTTGCTATGCCTGAGCTTTTCTTGAGCTGCTTCTAGCGTTGTTTTCACTGGCACTGGAGAACCCATAACTATTAAGAACTCATCAGCACTCTGTTAAGGAAATACGGATCTGGAGCTGGACAAGACTGGTTTTAGGGGTAGCAAAGAGAACAAAGAAATAGTATCTAACATACCTAAAAGGCCCCATATATAGTAAATTCGGCTGTAACATAGAGCTGCAGACTGATGAAGAAAGAGCAAAGTGTAAAAGCACATCAGCAAACATATAACAATGGCCCCAAGTGGATCCCAGAATGAGGAAGAAGAAACCATCAACATGAACATCATATTCCTCCCAGCAAAGGACTCCAGATGTTGCCAACTTGTCATAACTCTCCCCCGCCAACACCAGAATTAAATGACCAATGTTAGGACCCAAAGGAGCAGTGGAAAGGTGAGCATAACATTGAGAAAAGGGATAGATAAGAAGAAGTGTGTGTAACAATTTTAACTCTATTCTGCGTAGAAGTATTTTTTTTTTTCCTATAACAATTAGGTCTGGACTAAAAATGTTTCTTAGATTAGACTGTTAAGATTTCAGTTATACAAACAATAAATTCTTGTCTTTATATATATTTGCACATATTTGTTTATTTATGGTGTGCTTCCTCTTCACTCATAGATAAGATTTTGAGTGTAACTGTTTCTTGAAATGTAGATGTGCACTGGATGCATAAGAGCCTTCAGTGTTTCTGCCCTTGCCTTATGAGTTTCATTAGTTATCAGTTTTGCTGGTTTATTTTTTCCTTTCTTGGATCAAGACAATTTAGCAGTCTTTACTGATCAACTGTAGGAGAAATTGGCAGTCCTTTAGAGGGTTTGTGGGAAAGACATTATAGGCCTTGCTTGAAAATATTGCTTGTATTATCACTGCAGAATGGGAGAGTTCCGGCCAGTCCTAAAGCATAATTTGGTCTTTATCCCATAGTTTTACCCATACAGTAATCACAAGTTTTAATGGAAGTATGAGATGGAAAATTATGAAGATGGACAATAAAAGTAACCTATACAATAGTCACAAAACGTAGGAACATAGTCAAAAAAACTACAATGCGGCTATAACCTTATATTGCTGTGAATTTGATTTTAACTSCAGGAAAGTCATCTGAGAGTAGATTCATAGAAATGTAATTGCCGCCTACGCTTTCTGGGTACAAGAAAGGCAAAACTCCTAAAGATGTAAAATATGGTAAATTAGCCTCTCCCCTTACTGAAGGCATAGTTTTTACTTGCAAATTAGTCTGCCCTTTTTGGTCCAGATTAAAACTGTACAAAGATTTGTCTTTTTGAATATAGTTGTTCTTCTCTAATACAATGTAAAGAACGGGGGCCTGAAGCAAAATAGGTGAATTAAATGTGTGACACAAAACCAACGATAAATGTGGGTCAGAATCATCTGTAAATTAGCTTACCATATGGATTACTACTGTCTACTGAAAGACTGTATTTGATGTGTACAGCACAGTTTTAGAGTTGAATTTCAGTGAATATATCAATAGTGAAACAGCAGAACAGCACAGAACAGAGGATTTTTTATTAAATTACATTATGCTATATACAATGAATAACAATGTCTAGGATAGATCAATTTTCTATTTGCACAATCTTTTTTTATGTATTCCCATTAAAGGCAGAGGTTTCCAAGTTACTCCCTCTTCTCCTAAAAGTAAAAAGAATGGCTTGTGGATTCACAGAATCACAGAATCACAGAATCGCTGAGGTTGGAAGGGACCTCTGCAGATCATCTAGTCCAACCCCCCTGCTCAAGCAGGGTCACCTAGAGCACATTGCACAGGATTGCATCCAGGTGGGTTTTGAATATCTCCAGAGAAGGAGACTCCACCACCTCTCTGGGCAACCTGTTCCAGTGCTCTGTCACCCTCACAGTGAAGAGGTTTTTCCTCATGTTCAGATGGAACTGCCTGGGTTTCAGTTTGTGCCTGTTGCCTCGCGTCCTGTCACTGGGCACCACTGAAAAGAGATAGAGACAATCCTTATGAAAAGATAATGAAAAGATAATCATTATGAAAACAGAAAAATAACTGCTGTATGTCATCATGTTTCTAAACACATTATTAGCCTCTTTACAGCAAGAGTGTAATGAATATATGACTTGGATTTTTTAAAGACAAGAGAACAATACATATTTGAACTAGAATAGCTGCATTGAATTAGATCTGAGGCTTGGTTGGTCCCTTTTCGGTTTCTTGTCAGAAAGTAGCAGATTATTCTTCTAATTCTTAGATTCACTCATGTTTCAGTGTCTAATTATTTGACCTAAATCCTATCCACTGAATAGGAAGAATATTGATCAATTTAATATAGTCAAAAAGTTCCTTGTTCTGGGGTCATGAAATGAGCAATAGATAAAGGAAAACAGGCATTTTATGTCTTTTGTTGGATGAAAACATCCAGGTGATGTCTAGCAACACAGAAGGTACTTACACAGTGTGGCAACTGAAATCTATTTAATACAAAATCATTATAAATTGCTATAAAAGACGTGTCATATGCCTGGAAAAGCATAACAATCAAATGTTGCTTCAGATTGACAAAAACTGAGGCAGGCAGGACAGCTTAAAATATAAACTTATTTTTAATCATGCTGAAGTTCTGCAATTGATGGTAGGAATATTTTTTATGCTGTCTGTGAAAGACAAGGTGTCAAATAAAACACCTTTCTGCAGGATATGTTCTGTCGGAATTCCTTTGTGACTTGCCATAATTACACAGGCCTACTAATACCATTAGCAGGATGTGGCTCTGTGAGCCAATAGAAGGACCTGCCAGTGAGGGATATAGGTTACAGTAAATATATGTGCTTGTTAAAAAAGTTAGAAAAAATATTTGGGTTTAAACATTTAATTATACTTACTCCATTTCTCCTCAAGCAGTGCATTTGTTAACTTAATGAAAGCTGTGAGACTTTTCATTTATCCCAGTAATTTTACTCTTACCAAGCTTATTTCTGCAGTTTGCAGTTTGCTCTGCACTATTAGGCTTAAGTAGGTCCACTGACATCAGTTTGACTTATCTTATTCATGAACTCAAGCCCCTGTTTAGATACTTTGCTAGAAAAAGGGTTGCAGTATTTGCATAAATTAATCAATGGCAGTCACAAGACTCCAAACAAGTATCTACTTATAATTCTTTAGATTGGACCATTGTCATGGCATTCTAATAACAGGTATACTGCCTGCTCACCTGAATTTTTTTCCATCTGTTCTTTAATATCAAACAAAAAGTCTTTAAATTTGGAAAATCTACAGAAGACAGGAAGATGGTTTCCTCTTTCCATGACGTTTCTGTCAGTATTTCGAGGACAGTTTTACTTCCATTTTATTTTGATGCAGTATCTGCAGCTTTCCACTAGGTATGCCTTCAATTAAGAACTGCACAGTACAATATTTTGAATTCTTACATTCATAGAAGAATATTTAGTTCTACTTTTGATTTTTTTTTTCATTTTGTCAGACAAGATTAAAGAGTGCATATACACAAAATTTCTTACCTTTTTCTCATGTGGAAATTTTATCTGGAGCTCATAGAAACATAAAAAGGAATGGTGTAATAAAACTAAACAAAATAATTATTGCAGTGATCAGCCTCAACAGCTACAAGTGAGAAATATTACTCTTTTCAAATTGTGTGCACATGCAATTTTTGCATTTGGGCTTATTTGAAGTTTTTCTTGGATATTTTGAATGTCACAGAAGACATATCCCTTTAACAAGATGTACTGAGCTTCAATGGCAGACCTGCTGGGAGATAATTACATAGTGGTCAAATATGCAAAGCTGAAATTGCAACAGTTTGCAATATTTCATTGCATATATTTTCACCACTCTATCATTTATAGCTAAAAGCAAATAGATCATGACAGACATATACAGCTAAGGATGGTTTTATTACTACTAGAAGCACAGCCAATAAATATATATTATTTTCTCTTTCTTCCTTTTCCTTCTTTCTTTCTTTCTTCCTTTTTTTTTTCTAAAGAATATAGTTCCCATAAAAGTTTCTGTATTGACAGCCCTGAAGACTGAAATTCCCAATTTATCCACAGAAAAACTACCGTGCAGCCAAGGCAATAATCCTTCCAAATACCTCAACTCTGACCAGGAGTGACCAGAGAGAGGCTGGGGCTTCATTTCCATTCAGTCTTTGGCCTCTCTGCTGACTTTGCCAATGAGAATAGTGATTAGTGCCAGCCAAGGGGTGGCTTTTGTGAAGGAGATGCCTGCCTGCTATGATCAGTATTGACACCAGACAGAAAATAAATCACATTTCTAGACCTCCAAAGAGATAGAGCAATAGGAAAAACTACAGTCAGCATAAATATAACGATAAATTTCTTTTTTTGCCTATTACCTGAAAGCTCACAAACTTGCTAGTTGTCTGTGCAAAGATGATGAATTGAGCTAAAGACACATTGCAATAAATTGAAGCTAGATTTTATCTGTGACCTTTCTCTGTGCCTAATCCAAAATCCTCTGCGAAATTTCATCTGTGCTAATTGATGGTCAGGAATCACCTCTGTAGTACAGAAGCAAGGGAAAACAAAAGTACAATCTCAGCTACAGCAACTGCACAGTAACAGCCATTCCCATCCTTCACTATGGCTGAAGGGCTGAACAATGGGAGCTGCGACTGCCAGGGTTTTTTTCTGAAGGGTTTGGCCAGGAGAACTATGTGGGACAGAGTAGATGCAGTCTGTAATATTTTTAAGAAGGATGTGGTTAGTTTCAGATTTATTTAAGAGGTAGTTATTTAAGAATATATTATCCATTGCAATTCATTCATTTGCCTAAACAGAAGAGAGAGAAAATAAAAGTGAAAGCTCATAAACTGGACTGCATATTTTACAGAAAAAAATGTACATCCCCTCCATTTTAACTGAAGCAATTCTACATCAGGTCAGATCGTGTAGCTCAGTAACCTGTTTGTAACACTGGACAGTAGCACATTGCTAGAGAAGAGGATAAATCAGGCAAACAATCCCCAAAATATCTCACAGCATTCGGCAAATATGCAACTCCAGTACTTCTAAAGCTAGATACAGTGCTTTTGTATTTTTTAGGCCTGGATGGATTTTTCTTCCATTTATTTGTCCTGTTTCTTTTCAGATCTATGTACTCCATGTCACCTCCTAGTTTAAAAAGGTGCTTGTAACTCCTGTGCTAGAAGGGACAGTAAACCATCTAATATTACTTATTTACTTTTGTCATGCTACTTACAATTTTTTAGACCTCTCACATATCCATCTCAGCTTCTCCTTCCTCTAAAGAATCCTCACTTCAGTTGTTCCTGTTCATGCTGCTTGTTTCCCTGCTTGCAACAGCTGCACTGTGTCCCTTTTGAGGGAGACATAGCATTCCTCTACAGTCACCCCTGTTGGAACCAGAGCAGCACATAGTGTTCAAGAAATGGCTGTATGGTCAATTTACATGAGGAAGTAAAGATGCTTGATGGTTTGTTTTCCATTCCTTTCCTAATAATTCCTAACACTGTTTGCTTCTTGGATTGCTATAGAGCGTTGAACTGACAATTTCACGGAACTAGCAGTTATAGCCCCATCACTGAGTAGGAAGAGACAGCTTATAGCCATTCATAGTTTATGCAAAATTAGGATATTTTTCCCTTGACTGTATCATTTTACATGTATCTACATTGAATTGCATTTGCCATTTTACCACTCAGTCAATCAGTCACATTATAGTTGTCTGGTAAAATTATGTTTTTTGTTGTTGTTGGTGGTGGGAAATTGTAGCTTATCTTTTGTAGTTTACCTAAAAAGAATAGCCCCCCCCACCCCCCAAAAAAACCCCAACAACCCCAAGCAGACAGCCCACTGTTGTCAAAGAGCATGCTATCATCCAAGCAAGGCAGGGAGAGGATCGTGGAGTTGACTCTTCATTCTCTGGGGATTTGTGTACACGCTATGTGTGCAATTGCACACTCGCTATCCCAACGGTTGTGTTCATATGCTCCCAAAGAATGAGTGAAACCTGCTGTCATGAGAAATCCATAGAGCTTAATTAAAATAACTAACAGTTATTTAAAAGAACCATATACAACTGTGACTACCTTAGTACAGTAAGCTGTCTCTTTGCTTACACAAGGGGTGGCAAAGCTGGCACATCATTTTGCAAAAATACCCCAGAGGTCACCAGGATGGACATATACTTGCTAACCACTTAATGCAGACATGCTCCCTCCCTCTGAATCACAGAATGACAAAATTGCTGAGGTTGGAAGGGACCTCTGGAGATCATCTAGTCCAACCCCCCTGCTCAAGCAGGGTCACCTAGAGCACGTTGCACAGGATCGCGTCCAGGCAGGTTTTGAATATCTCCAGAGAAGGAGACTCCACCACCTCTCTGGGCAACCTGTTCCAGTGCTCTGTCACCCTCACAGTAAACAAGTTTTTCCTCATGTTCAGATGGAATTGTCTATGTTTCAGTTTGTGCCCATTGCCTCGCGTCCTGTCGCTGGGCACCACTGAAAAGAGTCTGGTCCCATCCTCTTGACACCCTCCCCTCAGATACTTGTACAGATTGATAAGATCTCCTCTCAGCCTTCTCTTCTCCAGGCTAAACAGGCCCAGCTCTCTCAGCCTTTCCTCATAAGAGAGATGCTCCAGTCCCCTAATCATCTTTGTAGCCCTTCGCTGGACTTGCTCCAGTAGTGCCACATCCCTCTTGTACTGGGGAGCCCAGAACTGGACGCAGTACTCCAGATGTGGCCTCACCAGGGCTGAGTAGAGGGGGAGAATCACCTCCTTTGACCTGCTGGCAACACTCTTCCTGATGCAGCCCAGGAGACCATTGGCCTTCTTGGCCACAAGGGCACACCACTGCCTCATGGTTAAATTGGTGTCCACCAGCACTCCCAGGTCCTTCTCCACAGAGCTGCTTTCCAGCAGGTCAACCCCCAGCCTGTCCTGGTGCCTGGGGTTATTCCTCCCTAGGTGCAGGACCCTGCACTTGCCTTTGTTGAACTTCATGAGGTTCCTCTCCGCCCACCTCTCCAGCCTGTCCAGGTCTCTCTGAATGGCAGCACAGCCCTCTGGTGTATCGGCCACTCCTCCCAGTTTTGTATCGTCAGCAAACTTGCTGAGGGTGCACTCTGTGCCTTCATCCAGGTCATTGATGAATAAGTTGAACAAGACTGGACCCAGTACTGACCCCTGGGGGACAACGCTAGCTACAGGCCTCCAACTAGACTTTTTGCCACTGATCACAACCCTCATACATAGAATTAAAGCCTTGTGATATTATTCTAGGGAGCAAATTGGCAGATATTTCATCAGGCTACACGGCCAGAGCTAGAATAGACAGAACAGTTGACCCAGGCAGAGAAGAAAGGAGACATACAGTTCCTCAGTATAGGTAAACCTGTTCCTAACATATGACCCCAAAATACATATTCTTGCAACTTCTCTCCTTTCTGCTGCATGACTTCAGCAGATTTAAAGAAATAAATGAAATATGAAAGAAATCAGACCACTTGCTCTCACTTATCAGCATGCAGTTATGGATCTAAGTAACCAATCAGTGGAGCATTCTGCCCCTAACAAAAGGTTGAACCCCTGGCAAAATTAGAGCTCCTTTAAACGGGGTTGTTAATAGCAACACTAACTGAAGTGACTTACTGCCGAGGCAAGCTAGCTGAACAAGTTAGCAGCTCAGAAAATGACAACCACTCAGTGCCTACAATTGCCTTAAGAAGCTCACTGACAGAGTCCGTGAGAAATGTTCATTAAGTCAGACATAGGTTCATTAGGTCAGTTCACTCTCACCGGACAATCTTGATTACTCTTTTCCCCATATAACTGACAAAATTAGGGAGGGAAAGAAACACACCTGATGTAGGGCAAGATTCTGTGGCCCATTAAAAGTCTTTGGTAAAACATGTCAATACAGGCATTTCAATTACCAGGCGAGGCTGGTGATGGTAATGTAGTGTTTGCCAAGGGGCTTATCCTGTATGTTACAGGGGTCACCCAGGCAGGGTTTGGACCCCTACCTATTCCTTAGAATCAGACACTTCCTCTACACTGGAGGAGTATCTCATCTATTTTCTTTGGCACAACTGCTTGGGATCAAATCCGTCAAAGAGGGCTGTTGGGAAAACTTAAGATAGTGGAGCACGGTATAGGGACTTCAAGCTAATGCCAACACAGCTGATGTTTCTGCATGTTTTATGAGTCTGCAGAGCTGCTTGGAAAGCCTGAAAGAGCACATCATGCCTTTCAGGACTTACAACAGCATCTCTGCTGTTGCATGGGGCCCTGTATTCCACCCTCCCTTGCGTAAGGCAGAAATGACCCAAAGTAGTTATGGAGACAGAGGTAGGAAGTAACACAGATCAGAAATGGGCAAAGGAGCTGTTTACAGAGAACAGAAATAGCTACACTATTTATTTTAATTTTTAAAAATTTAATGTTGCTTAATCTTACCTGTGGGATGTCGTAGATGTCCACAATAGTAAAATGCTCTGTATTTATTTCAGCAATTTGGAACAGTAACCAAACTATGGAGTAACAAAATTTGTCAAATCATGCAAAAATATTTAGAAGAGTTGATGTTTGCGAAGACATTGAGGAACTTCAGAGGGACCCAGCAAAGTGACAAAACATCGGAAAGATATATTGTTTTAATTTTAAAACTGCCATAGTCTTCATAAACTGGAGATGTATATGGATGAGCCATCAGGTCTCTTTAGCTCAATCTGTTTAGATTATTTTCTGAATGTTTTTGATAGGCCTAGTTACAACAGAGAGAGCTTTTTTTTTTCTTTAAGAAAAATGAAGGGGAATAGATGGCTGAAGGAAATAGCATAAGGCTAAGCTTTCTTCAGTGAAACATGAGAATCTTCTCTGGATGTGTTGAAACAGCTCTATCAGTATGAAATGAGATATCATTCTCCTGTCCACCAAACTTTTAATTAAAAAAGATCTTGACCTAATTTCTGGGTGAAATGTTGCCATATTTACAGCAAAAGTAATGCAAGAATGAATAAAAATATTATCTCAAATCAGTATGAATGTTTGGGGTTTTATACTTTTGATAAACAAAATTTAAGTTTTGAACTTTTAAAATGTATGTATATTCTGAAAATTCAATAAGCAAAATTTCTACAAAAAGTGAGATTTTCTAGCAAATATCTTGATTTTTGGTGAATGAGCATTTCCTTTCAGGATTAAAAATTTAGTCAGAAGTTTTCCAATTGTTACAAAGCAAAAGTTGTTCTTAAGCTATATGCAAGGTTAATTAATAATTTCTGTCCTTCTTTTAAACTATGTATTCACATTACTGAAGTTGCTAATACCAGATCAATTATTTACTTGATTTCCTCTCCTCTTCCTAAAACTATTTCATTATAATCCAGCAGTTTATGTAGTACTAGTAATAGTAGTTTCTGTTAAGTACTTCATCTCCAGAAATAGCTTTGGGAAGGAGGAATAATATGTTATACAACCACATTCCACTGTGGAGCTTGTTATTTGTTAGAGATGTTTTAGTGTTTAGGATTTACTAGAACACATTCAATGTGTACCTTTTTCTGAGGACAGGAAACAAGGCAAAAAAAAAAAGTCTCTAAGAATTCCCCAACAGAGAATACAATACCTATTGTGAGATTTGTGGAAAAAAAAAAAAATCACAGTTGCATAGCCCAGTTAATGTTGTATTGTCAGCTTTTTTGAAGGACTGTATAGTAATCCAGCCTTTTATTTTATGAAGGAACATGCTTTAGGTGACAAGGAGCATGTGACAAATAAGAGCTCTGACACATGACATAAACTAGGTTTGTCTGACAGCTTTGTATAAAAGGGTGGCTTCCCACAGCATAAAGGAGTTATGGCTCCATTGTTTGATATGCAAATTAATGTTTTGCCAAACTAAGTTATCATTAATTATAGTATTAAACATGCAGCTCATTAATTCATGAAAAGTACTCTACATTCTAATATCTGGATCTTAAAATTTTATCAGCTACACAAAATAAGATTTCCAATGATAAAAACACTGCTCCTATAGCGTTCTACAGATATTTGAGGATCTTGAAATGTCAGAAAAAGAATTCTTTCATAGGTGATATAAAAACACTGGGTAGTCTGGTACTTGACAGAACAGGGTTAGAAATAATCTCTGCAGATCAACTCTATCATCAGTGAAGACTGCTTAGTCTCCAGAGGATGTCAGCTCTATCATCAGTGAAGACCTCTTAGTCTCCAGAGGATGTTTCTGACCTAAGTAGTCAATATATTCATCTTGGTTTGATCCTGATTTGATCTCTGTCCCTAAAAATTGCAAAAAGGAAAATGGACATGAAGTATATATACACTTTTGTATGTATGTATTTTATTTGAAAACCTCAGTGTCAGTGTACAGGCAGTGAACATTGCTATAAAGTGAATATAGAATCATAGAATAATTTAGGTTGGAAGAAACCTCTGGAGGTCATCTGGTCCAGCTCCGTACTTGAAGCAGAACTAACTCTGACATTAGAGCAGGTTGCTCAGGGCTGTGTCCAGCAGAGTCTGACTGTCTCCAATGATGGAAATTCCACAGCTTTTCTGATGATCTGACCACCTTCGGTGTGAATAATGTTTTCCCTGTTCCTTGCTGCAAGCTGTGCCAATTGCTTCTCATCCTTTTGGTCTTTCTGATGAAAGTCTGGATCCACCTTCTTTATAATCATGCATTAAATAGTAAAGACAGCTAGCTGTTAGATCCCCCTCCCCGTGAGCCTCTCCTTTTCCAGGCTGAACAGTCCCAGCTCTCTCAGCTTTTCCTCATATGAGTGGTGCTCCAGTCCCCTAATCATCTCTGCAGCCCTTTGCTGGATTCACTCCAGTAGCTCCATGTCTCTCTTGTCCTGGGGAGCCCAGACCTGGACGCAGCCCTCCAGGTGTGGCCTCACCAGGGCTGAGTAGAGGGGAAGGATCACCTCCCTCGACCTGCTGACAATGCTCTCCCTAAAGCAGCCCAGGAGGTTGTTGGCTGCCTTTGCTGTAATGGGGCATTGCTGGCCCATGTTCAGCTTGTTTTCTGCAAGGATCCACAGGTCCTTCTCTGCAAAGCTGCCTTCTACAAAGCAGTAGCAATCCATGAAACCATGTGAAATCAAATTCAGAAATAAAGGGTCTGTCCTTCAGAAAGAACGATCTTGGAATTGATCAAGTCCAATGTACACGTATATGTAATTCTAACAATTGTTTCTGGTTAATTTTATTCTTAACCTCTCATAATTAAAAAGCTCAGCTAACAGAAGATGACCACACCATAGAAAATCATACTAATCCTATACATACTCTTTTCCAAACAGCGTATTATTCCATTCCTTTTTTTCAATAAATGTAACAAATTAAAGTGAATTCTCTGTACTCTATAAACCTTTCATCTAGAAAATTTACTTCAGAAATATAGCTCCTAATGTTATTGACTTTCACTGGGAGTTTGTGCAAATGTATGCGTCTTCAATTATGCAGACTTACATGACTGCAGTTTTCATAGCTGTCAAACTGAGTTTGCTTTTTAAGGAGTTATTCAAGATTCATTTGGTGGAGAAGTATTTTACTTAGTTGTTTTTACCTAGCTGTTTTGTAAATAATAATATCAAACAACTCAAAAGTAAATGAACCAAAGTACAGAATTTACTATGAATACACTTACTAACATTAAGCTTTTTGGGAAAAAATGAGGATAGTGAAAGTGGAATTTATTTATTTATTTATTTTTAATTAACATTTAGATAACAATTACTTCACTGTTGGTATCAAACTGAGAAATCTTCTGTATGTTTTTATATCCTCCCTCTGCAGTCACTATGCTGAACTATCTGGAAAATTATGATAATAATAACAGCTGAACACTAGCCACACAGAGTTCACACAAGAAGCAGACTGCAGTAAGAGGAGGCAAGGTTTCTGAAATTCAGTTTGGCCGCACTTGCTTCTCTGAGTGCAGCTGAGTTACTGTCCTTGGTCACTCCAGCTACTTTTTCTTGTCCTCCTCCACAGGGTGGGACTGATCTCTGATCGTTACAAACATCCTCACTCCCTGACCCCGTTCTATCAGATGAGTTAAAAAACATCACTGTTATTAAAATGTGGTTAGACTAGCCAGACGTTGCCAGAAATGGCTGGGAAGCAGTGACGGGATGGCAACAGATCCGCAAGGGCAGTGGTGTGGATTTCTAAACCACTGGAGGTGGGCAGCACTGCAACACTTCTGTCTCTTACTGGCTATACCACGATGGCTTTTAACCTCTCAGTACCCTCAGTTCTCCCTCATTAAATTAAGAATAGTAATATTTCCTGTATAATGCAAGGCTTAATCAAGAGTTGTATTTTTGTGGCTCTTCAGAAAAGAGCTGTAAGGGTGCAAAGCAACATTAGGTGCTGCAATAGTAAATCCTTTCATGACAGGGCCTTGCACTTTTGAGATCTTCAAAATGAGGTGATTAAATGAAGTGCCAAGAAAAAAAATACTAGTAACAACAAAAATAATAGCAGCCTATCAGGCTTGTCAGTTTGGGTCAGATATTCCTGCTGATGACTTTTAGATAAAACGGAATTTCAGTGACTTGATTTTTTTTAGAAAAGAAAGTATTTAAATCCCAAACCTAAGCAGTATATTCTGTGAAATTACCTATGCTTAGCTTAGGTTACAGATAGAACTGTCTACATGGATAAGCCATACTTATGGTTCACAAAATTTTAAAATCCAAATAAGAATTATTAACTGTAGTTCCATATTTTCCCTCCATCCCCAACTTAAATGACCTCTGTACGACTCCTCATCAGTCAGTCACAGATAAGCTGAAGTTGACTTCATCACTTCCTGCATACAAAATGAAAGATGGTACCTGAGGCCTATGGGGTACATATACATCTTGTTCAAAAGCTTTTGGCTAGGTTCCTAGCCACTGAAGTCAGTGAACCCCATTCTCTTCCCACTTGTGCTTGTACCAACCAGGGATATCACCACTGAAGTTAATGCTTTGGAATATTGTATCGGTAGATTTCTTCATTTAATAATACTTTTTTTTTTCTTATCTTTCTAATTTAGAAAGATCGCTTCAAAGTCAAACCACCACATTGCTATGGGCCAGTGAGCCCTGTATTCTATAGCAAGGAATTTATGTTCATGCGTGCGTTTCTCTCTTACAGTAAAAATAATAGTCAGTATTGACGTCTGTTAAAATATCCTAACATCCTAACATTTCTGTATAATTTTGTTAAGAATGGGAAATCTCCATATTAAGTAGACCAATTCTAAATTACTTGGTAAAGCTGTTCCTAAGAGAGGAGAATAAAGCAGGCTGCATTTCACACATCTCTAATTAGAAAATATTATAGACGCAGAGAAAAGCTTCTCCAAGAGGAGATGTCTGAAGATTTTTTTCTTAGGTTCTAGCATAGTGGTGCAGGAAGTAGCAAAAAATAGAGGTAAAACCAACCCAAGCAAATCAAAACAAGCACACACCAAAGGTTACACCATCTGCACTACAGTTACAAAGGGATCAATAGTTATTCCATTATTACTACCTAACAACCAGACAAAAAGCTGGTGAGGGAGAGTAGCATTTTGTGTGACAAGAATTATGAGGAAAGTTAACACAAACTTTAAAGGAAAGTCAACACAAACTTTAAAGGAAAGTCAGAGAATTTTAAAGTGATGCTTTTTTTTCTTGTCCATTTTAAAAATAGCAGTCACGACTTATATTACAGCTATGCTTCAGATGTATTTAGTACATTTAGAAAAATTATTAATAAAACGTGTGTAGATAATAGGCAGATTAAAGGGAGGGTTGGATACATTACAAGCCAACCATTCTTTAATAACTAATAAAATTTTAATTACATCTTTCTTAAATGTAGGAATTTCCCTCCTCCTCTCCTCCAACAATTTGCACACAGTGTAAATGAGTGAAACTTTTAAAAATGAAGTCATAGACCCATGGTAGTATAATTAATCTATCTTCCTCAGGTAAAAAATGCTACACTGTGAGCATACTTTGGTTTACTGCTTTGCCACTGTTGCTTTGGACCGTGCATGCCTTGACAGCTCATTAAAATCAACAATAGTCCAAATGAACTGAACAAAATTTAGGATTTTACCACTATGTTTAACAACATTATACAAACACAGGATATAGGACTTCTTTGGCTAATATTCTAGATGTCATTAACTGGCACAAACAATCCTTGTTTTGAGACATGTAAATGCCATTTAAATATTTCCTACAAAAAGAAATCTCTTTAATGCCGATGTTAAAGTTGTGGTCTTGATTTCAAATGCAAAATGACTCTGCCACTGCATTTTATTGTTGAGAACTCTACCATAGATAGCATGTCAGTGCTATGTACTGAGTACATTTTGGATAATTAAACAAACAATCACTCCAGCTCACAACGAAATATAAAAATATTTAAAATGCATGTTTTAATACATCTCATTCCCTAGTCTGTTGTAAAATTATAATTCTCAAAAGAATATTTTTTTCCTTTGTAGCATATATCTATTGAGGCTAAGGTTTGTTCAGTTGTGCTGTACAGTATAACTAAATATATTTTTTCTCTGTAGTTTAAGACAAACAATAACTTTGCAATATGATTCATTTAATAAAGTATTTCAGCAAGTTTCCAGGGCTTTAATTAGCCTAGTTAACATTCTTTATGTAAGCATTGTTTCAATGTTTCATATATATTGTTTAGAATCAGACAGATGACTTTACAAGTTCAATTCTCTTCCACTCGGAGCAGTGGATGGTTTGTACTGCATGAAGAAAGACACTTCGTCTACTGGAAATTTGCAGAACTGCAAAAGAGGCATTTGAAGTCATATGACATTTTGTTATCACGCTAAATGAAAGATTCAATTTTTATTTAGTTTAATTTGCCTTCATTTTCACTACTTTTTTATTAGAATTTTTTGTTTTGCTTTCTAATGGAAGTTTTGGCAAATTCATTGAAAAGTAATTAAATGTTTTTGTTAAAAAATCTCTACCTACTTTTTTGATAATTTGGAACAAAACAAGACGAAACATAAAATAGTATTTTCCTTAGCTGTATGCATTTCAAGCCAGAATCATATCTGAATATGTGGTTATTCTTTTCTTTCTCTAACGTATATGACAAGATGTGTTGTGCTTTGCAATACATTTTGTGCAAAACAAAGCAAAAGAACAAAGAGGCTGTCTGATATCTGTGATCATCCAGGCAAGTCTCCTGCCTAAACCCTTTGGAGAAAGCTGCAAGAAAACTCATGCAAACAATTGTGGAGTTGCTTTTCCACACAGGAACTGTGACAGATCATGAATGACAGTCCACTCATGCATGAAGCTTACATCTTTTCTGGAACCTTCTTTAGTGTATGTCTAAACAATTTGTCCATCTTCAGAGCAGACTGAAAGTTTTTTGGTTTTTTTTGGCAAGAAAATTAGATTAAAAATTGGTTCCCTAAAAAAAGTTACTTTTAAAATTTCATGTTGTCTCCTTGAAAACTTGGCTCTTCTTTACATTCTTTTTAAGGCATATTTTGGGAACTGAGTTTTTGATTAAATCATTTTTTCTTGGGAGAAAAATCATACCAAGTTCTAGCACAACATTTAAAACTACAGTTTTAGTAAAAATAAAATATTCTGACATTGAGTTAATTATGTTCTCTATAAAAATAAAATTTTCCTTGATCAAATTTAAGAGTTTGTTTTTAATTTCTTTTCCTAAAATTCCTTAATGTTTTCATCACATGAAAATAAAATGCAAAAGCTTTGCTTTTCTATTTTTTGAACCGTTATGCATTTTGCATGGTTCTGTCCCATGATGTCCTTTCTTACTTATTTTCTTTTTTCTCATTTATTAATATCTCTCCGTGGGTTTACTTTCCATGTTTCTAATAATCTCTCCTGCCTATTTCTAAACTTATGAGTGTGTGAGGTACAAAAGCATCTCATTTAATAAAGTCTGAACTATCCACTTTCAACCACCATCTGTATCTGTAATGTCTCAGTTATTTGCTCCTCATATTTCTCTGTTTTCCTGTCCCTCTTCTTGTCTGCATCACTGAAAGGATACATCTTTGTGTATGCCTGTGGTTTTTCCCCCGCTCTCGTTTTATCTTTTGATATTGCTTCTATTCAGAAGAGAACAATACAAAGATTGAAACTATTACACTTTGATTTCAGTGACATTTTTCAACAGTAAATTTGGAGGAAAATAGATTTTCCTTGCTTTTTAAGGACTAAACAAAAATTGTACCAGAATGTCTCATAAAAGAAAAATTTCAGAGAATCTAATGTTCGGTAAGCAGAAAAGCAGTATAATAGGGTCCTGTGGAAAGAACCCCCCCCCCCAAACTTCTGTGTTCATTCCATACTATACCTGATGGCTGCTAAAGCAACTCTGTGATGTTTTTTGCTGTCAATGACTACTTATGTACCTGCACTTACACAGGAAGTAGAATGTTGTAAGTGACCCCAAAAGCAGAAAACTTTAGTATATTGGTTTTCCTATTGGCCTAATGTTTAATGTTAATGTTAATGTTTCCTATTGGCCTAATGTTTAATCCCTACCCATAGCTCCACCCTCTGTTCACCTATTCCACTATTTTGTATCAAACAATGTTGTTTTTATCTCTTTTTTTCCTTATATTACCTAATGCAATGGTCCTTGTTTTCAGTGAAGTCTTCTCCAGGGCTGGATACGAGACTGCCAGAAACAGCAGAACGATGTACCTTCTGCCCTGGCAGTCTGTCTCTGAAAGTGGCAATAGCAGAAAGTGATAAGGGAGAGCGCATGAACCTGGCCCCCTTTGGCGCTCCATTGTCCCTTGTGCTCACTAGCATCTTTAATCATTTGACTGTGGATATTACAAGGGCTATCTCTGTCTGCTTGTTTTAGTATCTGTTTATGGACCTGTTGTCCATGATTTGCCTAATCTCTTTTGATCCTGCTGATACTGCTTGCTGCTATGATGCCTGTGGCAGGCTGTTCCAGCAGGTCACTGCCCACTACATGAGAAAGTGCTTTCTTTTATCTGTTTTAAACTGAGTTCCTACTGATTTCATTGTTTTACCCTAGTTCCAGTATTGCAAGTTTTGGTGAATCTCAGTTCTACATGAACCTTATTAACCACATTCATAATTTTGCAAATCTTGCTCAGATACCCTTTCAGTCTTCCCTCCAGATTGAAGAGGCCCAAACATTTTTATTTGCTCCAGGGAGCTGTTCCACAATCTTGCACAGTATAGTTGTCCTTCTCTATATTTTATCTAGCTCTATGTCTTTCTTGAGATGCCAACACAAGTACACATGACAACCCAGGTGTAGCTTATCAAAATTTCATACAGTGGCAAAACAACACTTTCTGTCTTGTTTGCAACAGTGCAATACAGATAATTAGCAAAAACATGAAAAGTGTATATGGCTTTCAAATTAGAATTTTCACCCCAAGGATCTCAGTCCAAACATGAGAGTGATACAGATGGAGTCTTTGGTACCCTGAACTGAAAAGGGCTCTCTCTTAGCAATTTAGAATTTAAAATCCCAGAGGAGAAACCATGGCATGCTTAGACGTATTCTCAGAGCAAGATATCAGAGAAACAATATCAACAAGGACACTGCATGAAGTAGTTATTGTCCAGGGGTTTGTCTACCCTGTGTGAACAGGGAGACCACACTGTTAGCTTAGTTTGGGTATGGCTACCCGTGCACAACCACATTTTCCAAGGACAGCTTCGGCATTCTTTCAGCAAGGCCTTATCAGTTCTAAAGATACATATTGAAAAGTTTAAATTTTGCCCTTAAGTGCACATGAATTTGCAGAGACTCAAAGGTGGCAAAATCCCCAAAACATAGGTGACACTTGGATTTCAGTTTCCTGTTTATTTTGTCATTGACCAGAATGTAAAGTGTACCACAATCACAAAGATGTAACATTTTGGCAACTTCAAACTGTGTGTAACTCGATCTGGGAAACCAATTCAAATCATTTTGGTCCCAAAACAAGGCATTTTGCTTGTTTTCAAGATAAGCATGACTAAATTATTTCTGCTTTGACATTTTGCTCATTGAGAGTCACACAGTTGTGGTCTTCAGATGGTGAATGGTTTTAGATATAATTTTGGGATCTACAGTTTCAACAACGTCTTTCTTTCTCCTCACTCTGGGAAAAATTAGATCAGAAGACCATGAGTTCATTCAGTCCTATGAAGTATAGACAGTCAAAAATGGTTGTCTCTCTTATATTTTTATCACTTTCAAATTCGTGGAACATTTTGAGAAGTTTCTCCTTCTCACAAAACAGTGGTCTCCATAGTAATCAGAACCTTTTCAGAAGTGTGAAATTTAAGAACATTTAAGGATTTGAACTTCATCATGTTAGTACATTGCTTGCTTTGAGCTTTCCATTTTGGAAGACAGACTATCAAGATTAAGGATATTAAAATTACATCCTAAAATTATCTTATTTTGAAGATACTTTTTAGAGAAAAATCATCAAGATGGATGAATGGAAATCTCCCTGATTTTGGAAAAAGCTAGACATTATACAGACATTAGGGCCATCTGTCATTGAAATTTGTTTAGTTGTTACGTACTTGCATAGGATGGTTCATCAGAGATTTGCACTGGCAGATGGCCTTATAAAAATTGAATGTGTGGTATTTACTTTTGCTTTCCTTTTAAATTGCCTTTAGTCCCTAAGGAGAGAAGAGGTGGGTGTTTTCTGAAGATTGTTTCCTGCTACAAATCTGGGACAAATTCTGCACTTCGATACTTTCATGAAACATTTCGTTGGCCAGATCCTGAAGCAATGGAAAACAAAGAGCCTCGGTAGCAGCAGCAGTGGGGTAGGAGCTACTCTACAAATCTTCCTGTGCCATATGGCTCTGTGGGACGGCTGTTCTTCTTGCCCAGTCTCGCGAGAAGCAGTGTCCTGGCTACACAGGAGAAAAACTCTGCACCTTCCTGAGGAAAATCTAGTCAGACATCCAGCACAGGCAAACAGGCAACATTTTGCAAGTTAGTTTTTTCTAAGTTTAACCACCATTTTTCCGTGGCTGGGAAGTCGGTCACTTGAATTAGTCAGCTCTACCTAAATCACCACAGTGATTTAAATCAATACAGCAAGTGGCTGTGCTCATAATCATGGCATTTTTTTCCTAGCTACTAGGTAAGATTTAGCTATACGTGTGCTAGTGCCACAGCGCTATTTACTTCTTTGCACAGGATACTGTGAAAAAGTATGATTAGAGCTGTTAATGGAGTGAGTGCATAAGAAGACACTGATCATGCTTTTTGCCCCCAAAAAATCATTACTAAAATCATGATTCTGTCATTAATCTAAAAGTAAGGTTGAACAACACAAGATTTATTATTTCACCTATAAAAAATGTGTGTTGAAGATTCAGTAATTAATGGTAGTTTAATTTGTTTTTCTATATGTGAATAGATAGGCGTAAAGGGAAAACAAGTTATACTAATATGAAACTGAAATATAGCTTTATTACAGGACATGCACCAGGAGATGTCATATTACAGGAGAAAATCTTACACTTGAGCTCTCAGTAATTTGTTTTAGGCTCATGTTTACAATCAGTTACTTTCCTGAGAGGCAGAAGAAAACTCATATATGCTTCAAAGTCATCACAGATTTCCTATACTTTTTCTCTATTTTCTAAAATGTGGAAAAAAAAAAAACTCACAGAAAAATCTAGTATTCTGTGTACCAGAGACCAAAGAAATGTGAGGTAAAGACTGCATTTTCTAAATAAATTTTAGCTTAAGAATACCATTTATATTAATGATATATAATAGTTAAGTTCTTAAGCTTGTATTTAAAATACTGGGCTAAATAGACTAATTTTCGGAACTCTAAGAAAATTAAGCAAGACTTGTCTGTACTTTTTCTAGGAGCCTGCCAATACACTTTCATTTCCTTAGCAATACAGAGGATCTAGACAAGTAGAAGGCATAGTAATCCTGGAATATACTATCCCTTAATTGCAAAACACTGCAGTTAGCCCTTTACTTTGGAGGGTGATAAGTGAAAGCAATCCTACAGTTGCTATTTTACATGAAACCCTGTAGACTGAAACTTACAGAAAGTTTCGCTGTTTTCATGAGTTCTTTTCCTTTATTATCTTCTGTATGATCTTATCTTTTTCTTCTTTTTTCTTCTTTTTTTTGAGTGCTGCACAGATGTGCTGCCATAGCAACTGTTATCTGCTACTGGACCACAAATCCAGCAGTGGAATCCAGATCTGACTTTCCAACTCAGGTTGGTTGTTTTCAAGGCTTTTCCAGGTTGTTCTCAGGCTTTTCTAGTTGTTTTCTTCACTGAATTCTCCAAAGACTTGATAGGTGACTTACCAGAAGGCTGCCTTCAACAGTGCCAGTATTCTTCCCTTCAGCATCCAGTCTTATTCTATAAAGAAAGGTCATTATCTCTTTTTCTGTGTGTCTCCAAGATTATTAATTTTTTTGAAACAGTCTATTTTGGGGACACAAGAAGAAGTGCTTTGCTAATCATCAGTACAGTGGTTTTACCATCTTTTGGCATCTTCATTTCTTAGCAGTTGTCTGTCTGGCCATGATTATATTCTGGGTCATGAAAATTGTATATATTTTCCATTTGCTTATATTAAAGGCATAAGTATTTTGTAAAGTTTTGTTTCAGGAAATAGTGTATCAAAGACTGATAAAATACTGCTTGAAAGTTGAATATAGAGAATTTCGTCAAATTTTCACAGGTAACTAGAAAATAAATAATGAGATGTTTCCTACTTGGTAAAATATAAGAAGTGCTGCTTTTGTGCATGGGGATGTATTTATGTTGGTTTACAGATATCAGATGTGTCCTACAATTTTCAGTTTTGAAAAGGTGGTTAGGTAGTCTTTACTGTTTTATTAAAAATGGCAAAGAAATAGAGCTGTCTAATGTATTATTGCTCCGAAGAATAGACCATATGAAAGGACTTTCCTTTGCCATAACCGAAACACTTTAAACAGCAACTTCATCTTCATAAACTTGCAAAGTTATCACTCTAAATGAATTATGAATGAAACTTTTTGTTTGTGTACATTCAGCCAGCTCAGGGACTAACTTATTTCTTCGTGTATTTTGTTTTTGAGAGTGAAAACTGAACAGTGAATTTACCATTCTAATCTCCTATATCAATTTGCACCTGGTTCAGAATGGTATTGTAAATTACCGCAGAAAAAATAGGATAATGAAAAGTCAGTCTAATCTTGGTTCAGTTAGAAATTTATTCTTTGTATATATCTATCTCCTTAACTAGTTTGTGCTTATGAGAGTGCGCATACTGCTCTCAAGTAACAAATGAGACACAAAAAACTGCAGCATTCACATGCATGTATTTTACAAAGTAAGTGCTGGTTGCTTCACTGGGACCTTCTGTTCATCGGTGAATATCAAGAAATTCAGTTACAGCACAAAAATGAAGTGTTGGAGCACCTCTGGTACCTGAGCTCAGTGGAAATGAAAATCTGTGAAATTTTTCATGGGGAGCCTTTCTCTTACATCAGCTTACCACGTTCATGGCTACAATGCAAAGTAGCCACTGCGTTACAACTCCTAAATTGCTGTGAATGTACTAAAATTATTGAGTCATAATATTAACTCTTCTATTCCTAACTTTTCCCGGAAGCCCTGAGATTTGTTGAAAACAGGAGAAACCATTATGCACCTAGTACATTTCTGTTGAGAATCCAAGACACCTTCATGCATACCAAGTTTATCAGGTTTTTAATGACAAGATATTTCTAAATAAATGAACCTGAAGTGATAGACTAGAATGGAGGTTTAATTTTCATAGTACTCATTCTGGATGAAATATTGGTTCTGATCCTCAATTACTTAAGTGAAAAGAGCACAAAGAGCTGCTCTTACATGACTAGGGATTTCTCTTTAAAGGATCATTGTAGGCCACAGTCAGCTCTATATAATTTTTCTTGACAGAGTGGGCATCACTGGAGTACGCTGCAGGTCAGAGTTTCTGACACAGCCTGTAAGAAATTGCTCCACTTGGCAAAAGTTAGGCTTTAAATTGAAATAAGAGCTAACCCTGCCCCAGTATCTGCCGTGGTCCTGGCAATAAAAAGAGAGCGGTTCTCCATGCTGCCTTGAAAGCTGCCACGAATTCAGGTGCTCTTGAAGCGTTGGTCCAATTACTTGTTTTCATCTATTAATTTTGTGAATGTTTCCAGAGTGGAGACATTACAAAGAGAAATGATATTCAAACCTGTAGAGACTGGTAGAAAATACTGTCTTTTGTTTCAAAAGGAAAGCATGACTCTGACTCTGCAGTGATGCTAAGCACTATCTTACCATCATTTCCATGGAAATCAGAGGGGTTGAGCAGCTAAATCACATGCTCAATCCCTAATAAGCAGGTCGCAGAACTGAGGATGAAGGTTAGGGTTTGGAGAAGCGTTTGAGAATCTGAAAGCTTGAATTTCAGATGGARTGATTTTTCATTTCATGGATACTTTAACAGATGCACTTGGTTCACTAGAGAGCAATCCTCTGGATATCAGCATTAATACTAAAATATTCCATTATGGTCAGTATATTTATAATGAATACATGAATTATTAATGCCAGTATTTCTTCTATAGTTCCCTACAGCAGCAGTTGGGTGTTTCCAAGCTAGTATAATCTTAGGATATATCAAGTGAGGTTTTGCAATAGAAGTAGGGAAGTATTTAATGGCATTGTACTACACACCAGTGTACAAAACATCTGGTATTCCAGAAGGATAAATTCATACTGGAACAGATGCGGAAAAAGGCTACTAGGATGATCATGGCAATGAAGAATTTATTGGCAGAGAATAAAAGTATTTATTTGACTGAATTCACCCAGCTGAAAGCTCAGGGCAGCAAACATCAGAGAAAAAGAATTATATAAACTAAAGGACTATGCCAGAACAAGAATAAATTACTCTAAACTGGTTATGAATATGTTTAGAGAATGGTTTCTAAATATCTACTTGGTGAAATTCTTGAATTATGTTCCAAACAGAATAGTGAGAACAAGAAAGTAACACACTTTTAAGACAGTTTTGGATGCCCTTTTACTAAGGGCACTATGTGAAGTTTTTTCTATGGGAAAATGAAGAAATTTGGTCTTTCCTTGTACACAGGAGGCCAGTATCTTATGTACAATTATGTGAATGTCCAAGGAATGCAAAAGGTTTTACTTTCACCCACAGCTGACTTCGTAAAGCTGTTTAATAGAAAATACGGACAGCTCACCAGTTTTAGCTCCTTGGCTCTCTGGCATCTGTTTTCAGAGCTTCTCACCAGAGTGGCTGCTGTTTGCAGAGGAAACCTGGACAAGCATTTCTAGAAGGGCTGAAAGAGCTCAGCCCTGAGAGTTAATGGTAAGAAGGTTTCCAGACTGGGAGGAAAGTGCTGCTACCGATAGGCGATGTTGCAGCTCTCTCTTTCTCCTTTACTCCTGGCAAACTTGGTCACAGACTTGCTCCTTTTGCCAACAAACTGAAGTCTAAATGGTTAATTAAATAATATAATGCACCTATTGTCCCGTCCCTAACCTCCAGTGTTTTCCTCCTATCTTAGAGATGATTCCAATCTTTTTAAAGCACTGCTGACCTCCTTTTCCTCACAATACTGCAGGAAACAAAGGACATTTCTTAACTTGGCCACCAGTAGGCATATTGCTGGCTCTGATGTTTCTTTCTCAGGATCTCCTCAGCCTGATCCATATCAACACATTCTTGTGTTCAGTTGTTCAGCTCTGGCACTCTCATTTCCATGTGAGTGGACTCCTTCATGAAATCTTTGTATTTTTCTTTGCTAAGAGATTTGATTGGCTGGGTATGTCTCAATAATATTTTACAAATGCTTAGAGTGAATATGACAAATTTAACTGGTTCATTTAAGGTCTGCCAGGGCAATGCCAGATGAATGCTGGTTAGCAACATAAAATTATTGACAAGTTGGAGTATTTTCTCATTGCTCTTACTGAAAATATTCCAAGATGTGAACATATTTGTTGCCAGGAAGCACCTAAAATAAAGAAAAAGGCATTACTGAGGCTTGTGGCGTGCAGTGGAGTGCTCAACATTTCATACCTGATATGGATTGTGTAACTGAGTCTTATAAAAACATAGGAGAATATCTTATGGTTTATTTTGTGGATCTTTTCAGCTGAATAGTTCTAGAAAGAACAGAAACAATAAATCCCCCTGTTTTTGTATCTTGCAACACATGATAATGCTTGGGTAAAGAATTACACAGCTGAAAGTGTACACTTGCTACTGGACAAAATTGTCTCCTTGGGAAGTAGCAGATGCTTTACAATGTACATGGCCATGAGGGCTAAATTGGGAATATAGGGAGTGGAAAAAGACAATGGGGAATAGAACAAATAAAAGAAATAAAAGAGGATAAAACAGGGAAATTAAACACTGTAAGGATTAGCTAAGTTGCCTTCCGGCTTCTGGAAAGGAACATTTCTTTTTCCACTTTGAGATTGATAATTGATTATTAAAGGTGGCATAATATTTTTCATTTATATTTCGGTATAGCTGCACTGCAGGCAATCTTCATGTGGAGAAATAATTTCTCCTTAAAGCCCAAGAGGTTACAAATAATTACTTTAATAGTAATTGAATTATACCTTATTATCAATATTATGTAAGGATTATATTTGAAAATACACTAGTACAGATATGTCATGTTTTTAATTTTACCTAAAGCGATACATATTTCAATTAGCTGTCAACTGAAATTAGTACTAAACCTAATGAAAACTATACATGCTTCTGTGTGTGCTACCTCTAAAGTCACTGTGACTCTTGCCACTAGTTTAGTAAAACAAAAAACAGCTTGAATTAGCAGAATTACTTGGCTTGTCTCTGAATAATGACAATACGTTATGATTTTGGGAAGAGAACAATACCTATCCATTACTTTCAGTGTTAAGGTGAAGGCTCTGTTTTATGGAGGAGAATTAGCTATATTTCAATTTTAACCTAAGTATGTAAGTTCAATCTTTTTGGAGCTTCTCTATGTTAGATTTAAAAATATATATTAATATCTATAGTATACATGTTATTATAGGTTATAATGTCTATGTACCCTTACAATAGCATTTATCTTGTTTATATATTTATATATAAATAAAATAAATTTCACAGAAAACAATATCTTTTTTCACAATACAGCCCTGCTTTTGTTTCAGTTGGGATAATGCAAAGCTGTGGTAGGGAATGACTGCAAGTGTAAGAGAACTTATACCATCAGTGGATTAGCTGTAACATGCCTGGCAATAGGACAGGTTGTCATATTTACACCTCTGCTAAATATGGTTATATTTTAATCCACATTTCTTTTCTAGTGAAATATTTTGGATTTCATTAGGAAATTTACTGTGCTTGAACAGTCCTATGGGTATGGCATTAGGATCTGTACTACAGACTAGCATTGCCATTGTAAACCAACATTACATTTATGCCATGCAAAAGCAGTCTTTCACATGCACAGCACAGCACAGAAGATCTAATCTTCTATGTATAAACCATTCCAGAAATCTGATACACTGAAAAGTTACAATAAAAAAATTTTGACACTAAACATCTTGTCCCAAATGATCACTTCAGGCTGTGCGTACATATACCACTGGTATCCAAAAGCAGTCTGTACAAAAGTGTAGTGCAGAAAACAGGTCAAAAAAGATCGCTGCATATCTACAGTCTGGAGCTCATGTCCATAATTCAAACTGTAATAAGTAGACCAAAAAATAATTGGTGATGGGGGACGTCTTCTGTGAAATGCTTTAAAGACCATGGAGTGAATGAATCCCAAGAGTAATTCTGCTGAAATCAATTGAATTTTATAGTAGAAGAAATAAGGATGATGAGAGAAAAGAAAGTTTCCAAACTTATCATTATTACTAAAATAAAGATCTTGAAGAAGGGAGAGGAAAAAAGTAGTGAAGCAACCTTGTATAGCATGTCAAAATCACTTCATGACTAGTTTGAAAAGCATTAGTCATGCATCAAATAGCAATTTAAAGGGTCCAAAATTGCAAGAAATTTCACATAATTGACTCAATAACTGCATTATGTAAATATTTTGAATAAGATTTTTGTTCTTTTATTTTCAACACACTGAGGATAACATGTATTATTAAAAATGAATAGTTTTCTTGATCTAATCTAATCCTGCTATTCATATTTATTACACAATTAATATGGAATAAATTAGCAAACCTCTTCTGTAGGTTCAGCCTTGATTGTGATGCCAGAAATGCATTTGTACATAACAGCAATTTGAAAATCCAGTCTACAGGTACATGGATAGGCAGTATTTTTAATATTCGCAGAGATGTTTTTGCATTTCTAGGTGTACATATCATGGTACTAAATGAGCATGTTTTAATAAATGTCTGGGTTTAAAATTAAAAGCAATTTTTCAGATACTATTTGATTTTAATGGATGTATTCCTGCTCTCACAAAGTCAATAGGACTTACAGTATTAACCTGGATAAGAACAGTGAAGTGCACAGCATGCTTTGTCCCATTTTTCATGATATTTCATATGTGAATTCAGAAGAAAAGAAAACAAAAAATAAAGCCAAATTATCCTTTATTTGGCACTTTTAGTGAACTAAGGTCTGGGTTTAGGGTTTTATTAAAAAAAAAACAAAACCTGATTTACTGCCTCCTCTTTACATACTGATTACTGTAAGCCAATAAACATGATCTTAATATACTATTCACATAATTATCAAGAATGCTGATAGGTTTTTTTATTCTTACATTGGCTTTATTTTGTGTTTTTTTTTCCCTGTAGTTTATAAAGGCATTACAAAGTTTTGTATATCAAGAGAAAAACAAGGCTGGCCTAATCTCCAGGGAGGCTATAATGCAGCTGAGTGGCTGTGATTCAGTAGCAGATATACGAAAGACGAAACAGTAACAGGCAGAATCTAAAAGGCTACTGGTTTTAAAACCCACATTTGTTATTACTAATAGAGAAGAGAAGGTAAGTGCCAGCCTTAGTTTGATAATAGGAATAGTTTACTGATTATCCATTCACATTCAACATTCACGCTCCCGCTACAATAATTTACTCTGAGAACGCCAAAACAGCCCATTAAATGATCTGGGATAGTGCTTGAGAGGTACTTGCATTTTTCATCTTAGTGCTGCAGTATTCTGGTGTGAGGTCAGTACTGTATACATATAAAGAAGTATTTGTTATAGAGAGGACAAAATACGCTCCTCAGACTTATAGTATAGGTGAAGAGTAGATATAAAAATTTCATCAAGATTTACCTCACCAGCTGCAATGTGCTGAAATGTACTCTGCTCTGATATTTCAAGGTTTTGAACTTTGTTTTTCTCCTCTTTTCTGCATAACATTTCTGTAGCAAATACTTGTGATGTGGCTAGAATAGACTTTATAAATGCATTAATTTTCTCAGTTAAACCTGTGAGAGTAATACATTTTTGATTCCATTGCCAAAATGAAATATTGAGAAGAAATGAGTTTCATGCAAACTCTGTTTACAGTTTTTTGGGTTTCTTGCTGTTGAAAACTTCTTTCTAATCTTCACGCAACATTTTACCAAGCATCAAACTATAGACATCTACAGAAGAAGGAAAGAAAATGCATTACTGAAGAGTGAGGTTTTTTGCCACTGGTTCTCAGTCTGAGATCCAGATTCAATTCCCTCCTCTGCCTGAAGCAATTTGCACTCAAGTTTCCCACTTCCCATAAGAGTGCCCTCACTATCAGGATATTCAATCTTTTTGGGTGGGATCTGTCAAACTCTCTTGTTAAATTTAATCCAGCTTTCACAGGAGAATCCTACTTTTCGATCAGTACAAGGGGGCTTTACCACCAGCATTAGCCAGTTTAAAACAGTGCTATAGTGAAAGATACAGTCACATTTCTTCCTCCTATCTCTTACTGCAGATTCTTGTCAACCCCTTTGTATTAGAATTAGCTAGTATGTGGCAAGGTGCATCAGATCAGCTTCCTAAAACTCAAAACTTGCCATGTCATCCAACAACAAATTACCACTGGGGTAGTAAGGATTACCACTTGGTTGCAGTATGAATTGCTATTCTAATGTCAACAGTTATTTAAGTAAAATACAGTTAGAGAACAAGATCATGAAAAGAAGCTTGCTGGGCTGCTGGTTTAGGACCCTCACTTAGGAGCTGAAATACTTTATTTCCTGAGGCCTAAAGAGTACCCATGTATTTTGTACAAAAGGGAACCATGACAATAACAGAAATTAAGATGAATTTATCCCAGAATACTTGATGGTTTCACAGGGCAGGTGCCTACAAGTGGAAACTATGGGCTCATGTTCTGAGGCAGTGGAGAGGATTAGACCCAGCTCTATGAGGCCCATATCCRTTTGGATCTCCTAAATTCTTATACAGATCCTTACAGGAGACACCATCATGACATATCTTGTCTCTCCGTCCCATCCAAAGTGGGTGTTACGAATTTGTGAATATTTTTGTGAGGAGTCATATTCATGAAAATGTTCTTTTTTATCCTTAAGATTGAATTAATTAGCAGTCAACTCATGGTAAAAACCTGTAGATTAGGTGAGTTACAACAACCATTAGAGTTCACTTAAAGTTGATATTTTGTAAAGTTCATGGAATATACTTTGTATTCATTTTGTCTTTTGATATAGAAATTGTCTTCAAAGGATCCTGCCCTTAGTTAAGGACAAATACGAATGTGAGAAGCACTCTCAGACAATAAAATTTAAGAAAATTTTGGGGTAGCACTCACTCATTAATGGTCAATATACAGTTTTAAAAGTATATTTTAAATAGCTTTAACTCTTCCTTTTATCAAAGAAGTGGCTATAAAAAAACATTATTACTTGAGAAATCTTGATGTCGAAAATGAACACGAACTACTATAAGCTATCCGTAGAAGACAATAAAAGAAAGTTTGTCAATATGCCTTGATAGAAGCATTAAAGAGCCCTCTTCTCTTCTTAGTGGTTGTGATTTATCATGTTGCATTGACAGACTGTGCAGCCTTTATATGTTTTTGGATGTGCAGTTTGGATTCATAGTTCCCAGTTTTAAAGAAATAGTATTATTTCATCTAAAAGTATTTGCTATTAAACTAGAAATGGACATGGCACACCTAGTGTAACAAAGTATGATTCACATCATTCTAGAAATCTGCAGTTTTTGTTTTCTTGTGATGAACCTTTTAATTTACAGTGTTATTCTATTTAAAGTAATTCAACAAAAATAATACAACATACAAAAAAAATTCAGTAGAAAATCTGAACAACAGCAATGCTGTCTGACTCAAAAAAATTAAGAATTATCTTATTTTTATCATTTTTTTGTGTAGCAAAGGAATGCTGTTTGAATTATACAAATATTTGCTTAGTTTTGTTGAGCAGATGTGGGGTTAATTATATGCTTAAGTGCTTTGTTGAACATGGGTCCATATTATGTTAAATTCATAAGCCTAAGTGGATGACCATGTACTTTGTGAATATGTAGCCTGATAGTGTGTTAAAGTAGGAATGTAGTATGATTATTGATATATAAAATTTTTTACTTTTAAATTATTAGCTGTAGTGAATCATAAAGTGAGTAGTTACCCAGTTAGTTGCAAAATTTCCTATTTTACATAAAGAATAAGTTTACCCCCCAAATATCTTCTCTGGCTATTAAATAAAGATAAGATAAACAAATGAGACAATGGATTTGTTCTCAGGAAAAACAGGAAACAATATTGAACTTTAGCATCAACTGGAACAAGAAGGAAATTTTACATCAGCCAATGCAATAAACTTAAGTATATGAAACTCAGGAGGAAATCAACAATATAAACCCATTTCAAATAAAATGAAGGAAGTGACTTTCACTTTTGTATTGCCCGTTTCTTCAGGAAAGTGCCAGTAGGTGTTCTTGCCAGCTTTCCTGCCAGGCAGATGAAAGGCTTCTCAGATTAATTGCTGTTCAGTTGTGACAGGTGTAGGAGATGGCTTCTACCCCAGAGCTCACTTCCCCCCCCCCCCCCCCAGTGGTGGTGTCCTTCATTTCTTTCTGATCTCTGACTCACCAAGGTGGGATGAAAAGAAAAGCTTTCTGTGCACTGCCCAGACTGCCGGAAATGTTGTCATGGTGGTGGCATATGAATGAATATATATATATATATATATATTTTTTTTTCCTTAGGCACCGGTATCACTGTTTATAGCAGACTCTCTGCTCTATGGAGAAAGCCTGAGATCTGTCCCAAAGCACCTTGACGTGCAGTGAAATATTGGTATTTGAATTAGAGCCTAATCAGGAGCAGCAGAGAAAGTGACGTGTTTCAGCTCTGTCTTTCTCGTAGCCAATTACTCCAGGCTCCTAGTGTTCATGTCTTCCATGTGCTTTCTTTAATTAGCACTTTATTAGTTTGGCTTCAGAGAGCTGGTTCTGGAGAAAACTTTCCTGATGCTGCCAAATGGTCACAAGCAGGAGGTGATTAAATTTAGTCTTAAGCAATAGGCATCTGCATGCATTCTTTGAATCTTGAAAAGAGGTGTTCCCAATAATTTATGCCCAGAGGGATGTTATGCTGTCAGTAAATGTATCTAAAAAGCTGCCTCACATAATTAGCTACTGTCTATATGCTATTCATTTAGGTCTATTTTAATAATAAGATTCTTGACTCCTCCCCATTAAACTCAAGTTGATTTATATTAATAGTAAAGGAAATATGAAATGTAGGCTCCTACTTTTTAATAGATTGGACATTAGAAAAAAAAAGCAGCAATTTCTGCTCAGTGCAATCCGTTTTTATTGCTTTCACTATAGGTAGGTCCGTCATCTTCATCAGATAACTATTAATCCGTGGTACTATTCAAATTGCTCATCTTGGCTGGGGATTGTTAAGGAGGACTGCACTGGTCACAGGGGTAAGAGAATGGAGTAAACATAGTCAATTTGTTGAAATACAGAACATTTTTTTTCTCTGTTTATTGTGAAATAGTAAATTCAACAGAAGATGCAGTTGTAAATTCTGTGGATTTTAATTGAGCGCAAATGGTATTAATGCGAATGAAATTTTTTGGCTGAATTATGTGGTAGAGGGCTGGCCAGGCTTGCAGGCCCAGCATATGCCTGTCTTAAGGTGCACCTCAAAGAGAAGACAGGAAGCAGATAATGCTTAGATAGAGCAAATGAAGGTAAATCTTGAGCAGGGAGACTTCTAACTTAAATACTAGGTTTTATTCACTTCTCAGTGACTGGTAAGGGATGCCAAATGGGTGACTTTACCCATTGTTTTTTTTAAAAATGAATCCCTGTCCGTAGGCCTATGCATAGGGAAGATAGGTCTTCTCCTGAGAGCAATAATCTGCATTTAAGGGTTTCTGGGTGGCAGCTGCCAGCCAGTTATACCCCCTGGTGATACAGCTCTGCATTTTCCCTTGTAGAAGGTTGGCCTAGAAGACACAAAGCAGAATCATAGTATTTTAGCTGCTAAAATACTTTTTGACAGTTTAATGTAATTTTCAAATGCTACTACAGAAGTTATTTAACATACACTTTTCCACTGACTGGAAGTGTTCTTAGCAAACATGTGACGCATGGCTTTGTTAGCTCAAGATCATGAGTTTTGGTAGGAGAAACTGTCAAAAGATGATTATTTACTAGCATTTTACACAGTCTGTGAATTGGTTCATAATTATACTATACCTCAACAGCTTTAAGCAGATGAAGACATTAAAAGAATGCAAACAAAAGCATTTATGTTTGAATCACATTTTTTTCTTATGCCATAGCTAAAAGAAATAATTCTTTGTAGCTGATAAAATCCGTAGACAAATTAAGAACCTGATTCAGTAGACTGTATATCAATAGTATCCTTTAATTCAGCAGACTCATTTGTATGTTTAAAGGAATATGTTTAATGCAAAGGTCAGCATGCTGTGCTGACATACACCTTAAGCAGTCATTTGTGTCTCTGCAGAGGGAGCACAAAATGCTATAGAAAGCTAAACTATGGGCGCAGTTATGGGGTTTTTTACACCACATATATCAGAAAGGAAGTGAGTAATGAAGACTGTATCTTAACAATAGTCTATAAACCTTAAAAGAATAGGGAGGAAGTACCCAGTGGTGAAAATGGATAAAAGATACTGGTCAATCAAGCTGCCACCATACATATTAAAAATAAATCTCTCTTTTTCAAAAGATTATATTTTTATAATATTTTTGTAGTACATTTATAATACACAAAGCCCAGCAAAAATCCCAAACAACTCATTGTTAATATCAGTTAAAATTAATTTGACAACAATCCTGCAGCTAATTATTTATCTGCTTTTATTGCTCAGTCTCATAGAATAATTTCAGAAACATGTGATGCCACAGTCCTCCATTTTCATCTGATAGGTGGCAGAAATTCCTTGAAAATGTACTAGGATTAAAGTATAGTTTCATTCATCAACAGTACCTACAGGACTAAGACTGGCTGAGGTTTGACATCATTAAATCACTTTAGCTAACTAAAGCTAGAGCTCTCACTAGTGCTGTCATGTCTCATAATCAATGGTGCCCCACTATGCATGACTGTATTTGCAAACAAACTTATGAAGAACAGAATATTATAGTTTATACACCAATTCTGGTGCTCTTAAAGCTATACAGGATTAGGTCTCTTTTAAATTGTGTTGGATTGGTTTAGAATCAGCACTACTTATAATGTGAGGGTTTTTCAGAAAACCAGATGTTGTCTGAAAGGAGAGAAGAAAAGAAGAACAATATAAAGCTGCATTCAAAGGGGACTTGGGGAGAAAATATAAGGAAGCTTTGTAAAAGGCAAGCATAAAACCCCACATAACATTTTTTGAGCACAAAAGAGAGCACATCAGCTAAATTACAGTTTTTAACTTGTACTTTCTTTTGCCATCATAGATAAGTCCTGGGAGAAACTCATGCTATGACAAATTAAAGTGAAATTGTCTTCTCAAGCTGAATTAATGCATTTCTACTTCCAAACCAAGATGTACTTATGTGCTCTATATCTGTGAATGTACACAATGAAGAACATCAACAAATATACATTTACAATGTATAAAAGAGCAGAATTCTGACTATTAAACAAATGCATCATCTCTGTTCAGTAGGAACCATATTATGCACTTTATTCAGTTCAATGTTTGGAACGCCAGTCTTTACATTTTATATTCAGCATGAAAAACACTTACCTTTCTATCTAATCATCTATCTAGCCTTCTGTCTAGCTATCATTTTCATTTCAAAATTCTTTCCCTAAAACACTTGTGTCACTTTTACAGTATAAACAGAAAATAGATAATTGGTTAGTGAAACACATCGACTTCTACAGATAGTAGAGCTAAGCAGTAGATAGAAACATGAAACTTCTCTAGTGTAAGAGAAGAACAATATTTTCAGTTTAAAATGATGAGGTAATGTTTGTTTTTCAAATTACAGTTGAACAACTTGGAATCTTAACAAGACACAAGCTACTTGACATAAAGGACAACAGAGAGACAACATAGGCRTAGATAATGCAGTATCGAGAGTAGCGTACATAACTGAGTAGGAAAGAATATGATAGAGATATTTTATACGTTGGTTTGGGTTATGAAGTATTCTCAAATACTCATTCTTGAAAACTTAGCATTTTAATGTTTAACATTTGTGAGTAGCAGATTAAAAAAGTTTGTAAAGATCCATATTGGTTAGAAAATATTTCTTATAACTGTAATTGGGAGTGGATCAAAACAGATATTTGAAGGTGACACCTTTCTGATTTGGGGTGATTCTGGATCTTATTCTGTTTTGGTTTCTGCTGTCAGATTTAAAGAGGAAGATTACTTAAAATATGAATTTGCTGCTCTTGTATTAACTAGTCAAAATCCTGCATTAATAATGCATGAAATTACATGGCCATTTAAACTTCATTAACTTCCTACAATTATTTTCTGTTCATGTCTAAAGTTAATGTTGATCTAGACTGTAGTGCCACCTTGTCACTTTATAAATAACAACATGAAGTAGTTTCATATGTTTACCTACATAGAGTTCAAAATACTTCACAAATTAAAGTTCATAGCAAAAATTCTAGAAAACTATTTCACTCATTTTATATAAAATTAATTTTCTTTTCTACTCCAAAATTTAATGCAAATTATTTTTATATGTACTATATATACTACACATAAATTATTTGTATGCAACTATATTATTTCACCTATCCAAAAGAAGGGATGAGCAGAAGTGAGCTGAACAAATGCAAAAGGGGCTTATGGTACTGAGATGTATTAAGTTTGATGGCTTCTGAGAGTTTAAAGTGATTTGCTTGATGTCACAAGAAAAAAATGGGAAATGAAGGTAACAATATCTTCTAGACTTCCTAGCCTTACTGCTAAATGTCTCTCAACATCAGTTAAAAAGTGTTTTCTTTCTGAAAATGAACAAAATCTTGAAAAACTTGCTACTAATGCTCATTATCAGCATTTTAATCCACATTTTAGACTATCAAACCCAGGCTTTTAGTCAATTAAAATGTTTAATGACATTTTAATTTTATTTAAATACGATGAAAAAGTAATGAAAAAGGGACCTGTTTTATTGTTTATGAAATAAGAAAAAGCTTATTATTTTCTAGTTTGGAGAATTTTCTTTTCTTTCTCATAAAACCAGTCTTAATATAAGAATAACAATTTATTTCAGCTTCTTGATAGCTCCAGCTGTATTAGGTTAAAAATTAAACAAAATCCTTGGGATTTCAGAAATATATACATAAGTGATATCCTCAAGAAAGACTGAGCAATGACATTTTTTACAGCATGAAAATATACATAAATGCCAAAAGTATATTTGAAATATATTAAAAAAACACATTCTTTAGAAAGAGAGTTAATTCTGAATATTCCTTTCTAAAAGTTATAGCATTATTAAATGATCATTTTTGGTATGTAATAAGTACAAACTGTTTTTATAAGTTTATTGTATAGGTCAACTGACAAGCAAGGAAGGCCAGCATTATCATATGTGGGCTCATTTAAATGAATGCCTAATGTTTAACCTTATTTGAATGTTTATATATTTGAGGTCTCCCTTCTTTCTTCCTTTTTCTAATCTCTTTCTTTCTTCTTTTTAGATTGTATCTTTTATTTAATTGGACTCCAACTCTGACATTGGATCTTGCCTTCCCTTGCAGCAATTCCAGCTTTGACGCTTTCTTTGGGGATACCAAATCTTTCTCTTTTTGTGTACTTCACTCAGTGGCTGTCTTTAAGTTTCTTGCATTGTTGCTCACTAGGAAACAAGAAACAGAAAATAATGAAAGGAGCCAAGTGCAACCAGCAAGTACAGAAGGCAGAGCATCGACATCATCTGAAAGTGAGGCACCTCAGGGCAGCCCAGAAGAATCCGTAGCTTCACTTTCAAGTAACACCAGTACATACATGAAAATTAAAAGAAAGAAAATACCTGAGGCTGATAATGGCAGTGAAGTGGTATTGACTAAAGTGAGAAACAAGTGGTGATGACCAGAGATTGCAAGTGACACAGTCAGAGTAGCAAGCTAAGGATGAGAGATTCATCAAATATATGCAGTGCACGCAAAATTATGGCAAGAAAAAGAATAGAAACATTATATGTAAATATTCAGAACCACACCTGTCTAAAGAACTGTAGAGAAATTCCATCTTGTTTGTATGCTATTTTCCTTCAATTTAAGGGACGATAATGCTATCTGTATAATTTGGAAGTAGAGACACTTGTTTTGCTGGAAATTTCTTTGAAAAACAGTCATGCAGAAAGAATAACTTTCTGTGTCAGGTTGTAGAAGGGCAAAGGAAATAAAAAACAAAAAGGAGGAAATAGATTATTAGTAAGATCTTGCTGAGGAGCATAAAGCATGTTGTACAGTTACATGCCATTAGCAATTTAATTCTGAGGTTGAAGCTAGATTTACCCCCTGATATTTCAAGGACTGTCCTTAACATAAAATATTAAAAATCTTGCCTGCCTATTCTGTGGTTTGTCTCCCATGACTTTTGTGACTGTACAATTTTTTCAGAATCTCTTTTCTATAAGAGTATATTTGCAAAAGGACCTGGCAATTTTCTATCTCCTCTTTTTCTTTTTTTCTTTTTCTTTTTCTTTTTTTTTGGAAGTGAAATTATCTCTTAATTTAGCACTTCTTGAAATGGGAAGCATGCTAGCTGGGGATTTTGGCACTCTAAACTTTATTTTTGGTTTTGCAACTGTATAACTTCAGCTAAATTTCTTTAAGTCTTCATGCCTCTGTCTTCCCATCTTTAAAATAGGATAAGGAGAACTCAGAAATGCTCTATAAATGCAGGGAATTCTTTTTATTTTATTTAAAGAAACTTGGTAGTCACATATAAAATGGACAAGCAGAATGATTCCTTTATCATTAAATAGACATGAAAACCAAAAAGCATTTTACTTCCTGTGGTCACTTTTAGACAAATCATTAAGTCAGGAGCAAAGCAACACAAGACGTGTTCATGAATATGCAGAAAGTAGTCATTCCCCATGGGCCTGTCTACACATCACAGTGTAGGCAACCCAGTCAAAACACCTTCACTCATCTTGCCATTACTGCTTCACCTCCACTGGTAAGAAGGGTTTCCTGTGGAAAGTGACTGCCTTTGCTGTTTAAATCATCCTGCTCTTCCTCACCTTTTGTCTTGTAGCTTTTAGTCTATGACTCCCTACTAAGATGTCTTCCCTGTCAATCGGTGTGCAACATCTGCAACTGATGGAGTGTGCTCTGGTTATAGCATCATAAGCAGGTAGGCAGTGTGAGCGTGTCCTGGTGAAAACTGTATAGCTACTAAGCAAAAATAGTGTGGGAGAGACTGCCTGCTGCAGTAGGGAGGATGCCCAGGAGAAGATGTCCATCCCGAGACTCCCATTGCTTCTCTTCCCAGCTGGTCACTGGGAAGAGGTTTTTCTTTTTCTCTCTCTTGCTCTTGGTGTCTCTGTTTTTTCCCTTCAGGGGTATGCATGCCATCAGTTATAGGAAGAAGTTTAGCATTGTGGTTTGAAATCCAAGACATAACAAAAGATATACTCACACCAATTTGTGTATTTGACATCACTGAGGATGGGTACAGCAAGGATTGGAGTTGAAAGTTTGAGAAAGCCTCTGGTACTATTTCAATATGAGCAGTTTGCAGAGGTCCCTCTAGGCTCAAAATACACACGTTAACTTTATAGACACACTCGCAGAGCTGCATATGTGCCCTAGTATTCTACTAAATTCTGCCAACTTCTGACAGGAAATAATATTTTCCACTAGAAGGCCTCTAAACTATTTAAACGAATAATACCCATAGGAATATTGTACCATAAAAGGATTAAATGACAAGGAGTTAGTATTTGTATAGTTCTTACCTGTCCACAAGAAAAATCTGAGCTGCACACTGCACCCAAATGCTCGCTTCCCTTATGGAAGCTCTTGGATCAAATCTGTTCGCTCAAGGTTTTCTGGAAAAGGATATGATAAACAATGTTTGTCTTCATTTATGTTATTTACTTAGGTTCCTTATAATTCTGGGCCTATTGTCTTTATGAAGTGTGGGACAGGTATCTGTAAATGATTGCAAATTTTCTGTTAAAAAAGAGTTGTCTTCAAGATAGAAATTCCACTTGAAATGTTTATTTCCATTTTTTCAGATTTTGATCCAAAAAGTAATAGTGAAAAACTCAGTAAATATTTTCATTAGCTATAGAGAAAGCATTTAACTTCTTTTTAAACACTACTTCTTACTCATCTGAAATGCTTTTGTTTTTAGTTGTCAGAAGCTGAAACATTTTTCATTTTTTACGTGTCAAAATATTAGAAAAAAATTTGATGAAGTATTCTTTTTTAATGAAAAGTTTTGACAAGAAACATTTCCTAAACAATGCTAGTATCAATATTCATCTATCAGTCTTGTAGAGGCAATGTTACTAATTGCAAAATGATTTTAAATGTTTGTATCTGTGGAACAGCTCATAGTACCTTTGTACTATTTTGTGACTTAATTGCAGTTCTTCTTGCTCTGTAAAGTTGTAATATATGGCAAATACTGCAGACTTCTATTCCCTGATGACCTATTGAATACATGAAAAATTGAGAATCCTCAGCTTGCATTTTAATAGGTTGCATCTAACTTACATTTGTCAGGCATTTGGTTGTGTTCAAATTGAATACTGGTGTTTTTAATTGCATCTTAATCAGTAAAGAATGAAGCACTGAGCAGCTCAATGGCCATTTTGCACACACAGCTGTATGTTTTGAGGATACAAATTTGGCAGTAAAAATAGACTTCAAGGTTTCTAAGGCTCATAATCACTAACAAACATTTTGTAAAACTGTTCCAGACTGCACTGACAATGGAATCTGACAAAAGGAAGTAGCATCTATGAAATCAGATTTTCTAAGAAATGTTTTTCATAGTTTTGGTTTTATATGAGATAAAGTCCAGATGTTGCAGTTGGTGCAGCTGAGATTTTCACTGAGATGCTGCAGCCTGCTTGGTAGCACAGCTGGCATTCTGTCTCACCATGTTACATATCTGTTCTTTTGCTGAGACACAACCCATTTCCTCCTGTGATGTTTTCAAAATAAATATAGGGAAAGGCTATTGTTTTGGTTCTTAACGTTAACAATTCTTAAATTAACATTGATCTTTCTTCAAATACTTTACATATAGCCAAGAGGTGGCAGTAGTCCATCCTCTATTTACTAATATACTTTATTGCTCCTGGTGGATGTTTTCCTTTCTTTGATATGTAGAACTGTTTTCTTCTGCAGAGAAGACAATTATTTCAAAACAGATATATGATTTTTTTTTCAGTTGGATAGTGTTCCGAGTCTTTGTCAAAAACAGAGAGAAGGAGGGAACCCCTTTAAAGGTTGCCTCCTCTGAAGGTGGCAAGACAGATGGTTAGAAACATGTGGCTGGGGAGGTGTGAGTGCAACCAGGAGAAGCCTTTGAAACTTGTGCACAGTGGGAGCACAGACACATACACCCTGTTCTCCCCAGCTTAGGCTTCCCCTAAAGCCTCGCAGAGCCGTATGGCATGGTTACATGCAGCTCTGTGGCCTTGTGAGGTTTGTGTTCCCAGAAGCCTTCACAACTGGCATCTTTATAAAGAATCATTGCTGAAATTATCCCAGAATCACCACAGGGGAAGGCATAGAAGAGAAGTGAGGATGGTCAGCTAGCAGCAGGGTCAAGGTCTTCAATGGACTTCAATGGTGAGCTTTTTTTCCCCCTTGCATTAAGGTTTTCTTTGTAGAAGGGAGAAGGAGAGTGCATCTGGAGAAGTAGATGGTGGTTTATACCTTGTCTGTGGTCTTCCTCCAAGCTTTCTGCCTTGCAGTAAGTGCATGATTGAGTGTGGGGACTGAGGAAGAAGATACTTATTTAAGGAATAAACTATCATTTTGCTAGGAGAGGAGAATCCCTGGCTGGACTTCTTCCCAAAACACAGAACTTTTTTCTTCTACATTTTGTAGAGGTTGGATGGGTGGGTGACCCCTGAGGTACTCCTCAGATACGCCAGAGATACAGGTCTCTCCTTCATCTGAGAGAGCTGGAGGACAGAAAAGCCATGCTTACGGTCTGAAACCTGTGTGTTCTTTTCTGAATAAGAAATACATATTGCAGAATAATATGTTACCAATCAATAGGTAAACTACTGGGAGTCTCTAGTCTGTGGAGACAACAGCCATCTGGATATAAATCATCATCAAAGAAAATTTGAGTCTGCAGCCAAGCACCACTGTAGGAAGTCCTCCTTTGTGGAGCAAGTCCACTCAGCCTGAAAAGAGACAGTTGTAACCAGGAGTAGTTGCTACCCAGATGTTCCTGTAACAAAGGGATTCTTATTCAGATCCTCATAGAAATGAACTGACTCCTTTACCAAAGCAGCCAAGGCACAGGCAATGCAGCAGCAGTGAGGACACTGTCAAAAGAGGTTACACTGAGGCAGTTATAGAATCCCTAAAAATATATCTTCTTTACTTATTTATGGAAAAGGTCTGGGATAGTCAGACACTGGTCATACAGTCTATTTTAAATTGTGATCATAGATATTGAGGAAAAACTCAGTCAATGGACCCTGATTCTTGGCCAACAACCAGGAAGGCAGGGCTGGGAGAGAGACTGAAGGACTTATAAAGCTCACACAATATTTGGCTCAGATTATGAAATGAGTGAAATTTGAGAGCGAGTGCTTGAAGTCATTTCAGAAGGTTGGCACAGTTAGACTTCCACAAGTTGATTTTAATCTGATTAGTCCCAGTATAAACCACTCAGTTCCTGGAATATTCAGGTGGATATCTGAGGCATGGAGAAATTTATTGAAAGTACATACAGTCACAGACTGCATGGATGTCATGGCTTCTGGAGTAGATAGAAGTTCCTACACAGTGGACTAGAGTACTGCAAGAAAAGAGTACAGTGCAGCCCTGGAGCGTGAAAACCTGCAAAGGGAAGCACAGAGGTAATGTCCAAACCCTCAACCTATGGGCAAGTAAATTAAGAGAGGATAAGAGCTGCAAGAGTTCGGAAAAGCTAAGTTGTGCAAAGTTAGTGCAGTGTAGATTTGCTTCTAAAAGAATCTGCTAGTACTAACTATCCCCTTTTCACAGGGAAGCAGTTACTTTAGAAAGGGGTGTCGGTTCATGGTAGTGCCATTTACAAACATGTATTGTTGAGATTCTCCTGGTAAATCAGGGTTTAATTTGTTGAGGACTGGTTTGGTTATATCACATAAAAGTAGGAGCCCAATAAGTTAGACTTATCAGTCATGACATCTGAAGTGACATAAAAGCTCCATCCACAGAAGATAAATCAATGGTTTATATGTGCTAAATTGTTTCATTTTATTCTTTTTTTCAGGATTACATTTATGGGTCACAGTAGTTGGATACTGACTGGGTAAGCAAAATATTGTAGCCTTGTCTCACAGTGAGTTCTCTCTCCTGTTTTGAGTTTACTTGGGAGGAGATTTATTAGAATGGAAGCTGTCCACAAGAGAGGAACTATTAAAGTTGGAATCATGATTTGCACTGTATATGTTATTGCAAATAGTTCCCAGGGGAATTAATAAGGTTGTGGCCTAAGTAAAACATAAAACTTCTCATTACATTTTGTTCTTTTTTTGTCAGCAAGGGATTTGAGTCTAATCAAAATGAGATTTTTTTAGCATATGTTCTTAAATTCACACAATGTAAAATTTGTACTTAAATGATATTTCTAAAATAATACACTCTTTCTCAGATGGTTGTAAATGTAAGACTGCTACTTTTCTTCCATATCAAATTAATTCAGATTTGGGGTTTTCAAAGTGGGAAATGTCTATGACTCTATGTTCTCAATGTGCCGAGCACAATATGACTATACTAAGGTAGTCTCAGAAGTAAAGAAGATATGTTTATGATCATGGAGAACTTTGCAACTGCAATCTTTTCTTAACTAAGTTTTAAAAAATCTGAACTATGTCAAAAATAAAAGTACCACTTACTTACATTTTTGAGATCTTACTCGCAAAGCAGTAGTATTACAATAGAGATATAATTCTTATTATCATAAGTGTGTAACCATCAAATCCTATTCCGCAGAGAGCATGTGATGAAATAGTATTCATCTGATACCTAATGATAATCCTATACAAATATCCTGGTGTGTTCTCGGAAGCATATTTATGATCTTGTCGTGTCTGGTCCAAGTTTCTTGACATTCTGAGTACCCTTTGGGGAAATATGACATCTTGCAGTAACGTACGCTGTGCATGTCAAAAAAACAATGCCAATCTGCTTCTGCTACTCTGAGTTTTAAAAGTGAAAAGAGCATGCTGCTGACTTTTTAACATATGCAGGATGGTGCTGTTTACAATACCAACTGGAAAAGCAAGTGCTTGTACAAAACAGTGCATGGATAAAACAGAACAGGAGGAAGCAAAACAAAAAGCACTCAAATTTTGTATAGTAAGCGACCACTGAAATAATGAACAAGGAGATCTAGGACTTTTGTGTTGTTCTCAGCACTTGCAGGACAAAATAAAATGTCTCTGATGGACTTGGGGTTGTGGAACATATAAAGAGCTTTGTTTGGCCAGTTCCTAATTTTCCTGTTTATTGATAGCAAGCAACTTCAAACAAAATGGGAATGGGAATAAGAAATAAAATAATCACTGGGAAAATATATAGAATAAAATGTGGTGCAGTTAGCTTCATGGATGCTCTTTATCTAGTTTTAAAAGATAAAATGTGAAATGAAGTACATAAAACCTTGTAAGCCTTTGAAAACTTAGCCATAGCATGTTTGAGGGTTTCAGCACTGGATTTCATGATCGTAGTCTAGCTAAGAATTAGGATAAATTTAGTTCATGTTTAGTGACCTACAACAGCTCTAGCCTGCTTCTAGTATAAATTAGCTCATGAGAAAATCTGTCCTGATGTAACTACATTGTTTAGAATATCTCAACAGGCTCATCTAGAGCTAGCTCAAGCATCTGTACACTTCACAGAGCCAACTATTCTGATGTTGTAAGAATATTCAGAAGGAAACTAAGAGAGTATTGCCATGACCTTTATGCATTTTGTGAATAGAAATGAAAGTCTCATTTTTTTTTATCACTTATTCAGTATTTGGGTAAGGAATGAAGCTGGAATAAAAATCTTTCCTCTTAAACAGCAGCTTCTTAGGTTTGTGTTTGTAAAGAACATGTAAGTCATCTCCTCTGTGTGATATTTATGTTTGTTCACTTTAAATAAGCTTTTGTATTTCTAATTTTTGGCTATTCATTTCTTTATTTTTATTTTGCATTCACTTAGAGTCAAGAAAGTAAGAGTAAATGAATTACAGCTATAATGCTAATTATTTGAGTGTTGTATGAAAACTTTGAGAAAAATGATAGATTTAATTTATGTACATATAGCCCAAGCTGCTCTGTGTCTTCTTCATTCATCCAGATTTCACTGTTGGCATTGCAGCAATAAACTCCTCTTCATGGTGTAAGACAACTAAGTGAAGCTGCCAAAAGAGAAAATTCTGTTTTTTTTACTAGAGCAAGATAATATTTACCTTCATTAAAAATATAAACTACGTATTTTCTGCAGTTTTTAATAGCAGAGTTTCAAAATATCATAGGCACTTTTCACGATGCCCTATGCAAGAAACCTTTCTTTTTGTTATTGGCAGAATAATGAAAAGAGTCTTTCAGAAGAAAATGGTAGGTGCTTTGCATGCTTTGAAAACAAAAGAACTTTATTTAATAACTTGAATAAGGATTTGGGATCTAATTAAAATAAAAACAAAAAAACCCTAGCAAGCTGTATCTACTATACAAAACATTTTGCAAGTGGCAGAAGAAGTCATTCTCCTGAAGTTATAATAGTCAAAGCACTTGCTGCTCTTCCACTAGCTTTTTTAGAACCATGCATCCCAGCTGAGTAAACTCAAGCTCCTCTCATTTGGAGGCAGACAATATAGATGTCACTCAGTTTAATGTGATAATGTAAAACCTGAGATAATTTTCACTTTTGGACTTACGGTTTAAAAGAAGTCATGAAACTTTTTATAGGAGTATTTTCTCTGTTGTATTCAGCAAAAATGTTACAGAATAAAAAATGTCACATCATTCTTTTTTCATCTTACCTATAAATGAATGACTACATAAATACCACAAAATATTGTTCTAAAGAAGAGATCAGTGCAAGAGAAAGTTTTAGAAATCAAGTTGATTTTAAAGTCAAAGGGGGAATAGGATGGGTAGCCTACACAGAAGTGAAATACTGAAAGATATCTTTTTTTTTTTTTTAATTGAGTTGTTAAACCACACACTAACCAGTGAGACTCAATGCAGTCATGTGGAATATTTAGACAAATATTGATGGAGGACCAAGTTCAGGTTCCACATTCCATTTTCTACAAACAGAATATTTAGACATAACGATCACTGGATGAAAATGTGACCATTGACAATGACTTTGCATCACTTGCTGTCCCTGAAAATGAGAGATATAATACCTGATAAAAATGTTTTTTGCATTTTTTTATTCCTCTTCTTCTTGGATAAGATGGGAAATAAGAACAGTGGAACAAGAAATAAATAAACAGAAGACAAAGGAAAAACATACAAATTCATCAGCAATTCAGAAAATGGACAGACTTAAGAAAAATAAAGCTCGGTGATTAATTCTAGAATTAAAATAATAAAAACAAGGATATCACAGAACCACAAATCAATAAAGTAATAAAAACAAGGATATCATTGAACCACAAATCAAAAGCCTACAGAATAAAATAATAATCAGGGTGTTAGACAAAGGCAAATATTTACTGTAAAGCAAAATAAGATATTGGGAATAGTAAAGAAGTTTAATATTAAAAAACATATTTTAAAAGAACTTTAAAACTTCATTTACATTGGCTCTGTCTCCAAGCACAAAAAAGATATTATTTATTTTATATTTGCAATCATATTTTGGGGAGGAAAGAAATTCACCATGTACTACTATTCGATATAATTAGCTGCACTGAGAAGATCTATGGAGGAGACCTTAGATCTTCCAAAGACTATAGAAGGCAGGATATTTCAGTACAAGGGCTGAATTAGCTTCTGCAGATTTTGTATGCCCAAGCAAGACCAACAAAGGTGTTTCATGCAGCAGCAAGCTTTCAGGGTTGTCCAACACTTACCAATGCAATGGCTCCTCATGCAATGCCTACTACATTTTTTCCCTGTAGTATGCAAACAGGGCATTAGCAGCACTGAGGTACATGAGGAAAAAACAGCAGTTAGTATTTATCAAGCACCATACTGCTCAGAGTGTCATCTTTTTTCAGGGGAAAGGAAAGGATCTATAACTTCCTTTAATAGTAATATTTTCACTAGAACTTTTTGCAAACATTTATTCCAGTCTTTAACTTCTCCCTGTCATTAATATCAGGATTTTTGCATAAATCTTTGAAGGATCAGGTAGCAAAATTGTATTTTCCCAGTGTTATGAGGAAAAATAAAAGGTCCTGATGATATAGGATATTTCACTGATGAGAAATAACTGTCAGAGGGAAAAACGAAGATCTTTATAATGACTTAGTATAGGCTTTTGCAAATGATGTTGGAAAGTAATTAGATTTCAATAACTGACTGATCATTTCATATATTGCTTGTAAATTATGAAGTAAAAAAAGATTCAGTCCTTTCCATTTGTAATGGTATGCTGTTAAAAAAACAAGAACAAAAATGAATCAAATTCTTATCCTTATTTAAAATACTCTCTGTAATAATTTATAAATTATATAATGAAAATCAGACGTAGAAGACTTCTAAATTTTAATTTAAGATTTCTAGGAAAATTAATATAATTAAACAATGAAGTATTAGCTGCAGGTTTTTCACAAAATATGCAGAGGATAGATTTTGTTCCTGTTCTGTAGATCCACACTTAGGAGTAACTTAATCAAATTCTGTGGACACAGCTTGCTGCAGAACCAACTGAATATTGCAAAAAGTGCTGGTATATATGCTCTTGATATAAGTGGTGTAACTTACTTTCTTGAAGCTTGAGTGGAATGCAAAACACAGTAAGCACTGCATAAAAAGGGAGGAAACTTCCAAGTCCAAACATCCTGAAGGACACAAACAAAAATTCTCTTAAAAAAATCTCACATGCAAATGGGAGACAAAAAATATTAACAAGTTTGGCCAGGAACTAACATATTTTAACTTTGTTTATGCATTTATATATAAATGTGTGCATGTATATTTTACATATGTCTGTGAATATGTTTATAAATCTGATTTAATCAGGAAACAAGGAAGAGCCAGGGAATTGCAGAGGAAAAAGAGAAAGTATTGAGTGAAAAGGAGCAAGAGGACTAAAGGAGATCAAAATCTGTAATGTTTAGAATTACTGGAGCTCTTCAACTACTAAAGCAGTAGAAAAGAAGCAGATAAGGAGCTAAGGAGTCCTTTATATTCCGATGTAAGTAAAAGTATAATTAAAATTTAATAGGAAGGACTGTGGTCTTTGGTCTATTCAACTATTATGTCAGGAGTTAGTAGTCCTAGTTCTTTTACCTACATTAAGACTGAAGATTAATATTGCGTAGTTATAACGTTTTTTCTCAAAAAACACTTTTCATTATGAAATGTATTTCACTGTATAAGATATACAATAAAATATAGAAACTGGAATGATTTTCAGTGTAATTAAAACAGAAAAGTTCCAATCGAGTGGAGCTGATTTTTTTTCAGCATATTTGTTTGCAAAAAATTCTTTTTCAAGCTCTTTTTCTTTTTCATGGAAAATGAGAAAAAATTTTAAAAGTCACAATTTTTTTAAAAGAGGGAAATTCCTAATTTTGACCACTTTTAAAATCTGTACCTCTCTCATCACTAATTACTTACTTTTGAGGACATGCAGTATAAAGGAACATTTTTCAGTAAGAAAAGTTAATTTCTCTGGTGTATAGCCTAGCATTTGCCAAAGACTGAGAAATCAAATTTTACTTAGCTAATTTTGAAATATTCAGGTAAATAAGTAAATGTCCCTATCCAAAGACAGCAAGTCCAAGAAAATGTGCCAAAACTATCAGGAGGAAAAAAAGAGTGATTTATGTGGTAGAGCTGTCAGCCTTTGAGTACTAAGGTAAAGGTTCAACAGTTCCTACATTATAGTCATCTATTCAAGCATACAGTTTTTAATCAAAGGAGCTGAGTCTTTTATAGCTGGGGCTTAAGAAGCAATTCTGACTGCTCAAGTTTCACATCCTATTGGTGATGTCTTCATAAAAACTTAACAGTCCATGAGATCAGAAGGCATTTTTAAGATACTAGAAAAATAAAGAAAAGCATCTAAGTAATGCCAGGTATTAGTACATCTCAATATCTTTAATATTGTTACTATGTGTATAATTAGCATTGCCGATAATGATAATGTAACTGTTATTCAGTGCCTAGCGAACAGAGTCTCCAAAGATTGACAGGAAGACTTCTGAATGATGTTACATTGGGAGACAGTTCTTTATTTCGTATGAAAATCAGCAAGTGATGAAAGCTTGGAAATGTGTGCTTCTGGAGGAGGCAAGTGTCTCTGTTGGTGCAAGTCTATCATTGCAAGTGGGCTGAACCCGAGGATGTGCAGAAGGTTGCTGATCTGTGATATATATCTGTGTCCAACACAATTAGGTTTAATCTTCAAACTAATGAAGAAATCACTTTGATTCACTAGATTACTGTAACTCTCTCCACTATCGTTGCAGCACACCTCTGTAGCTACTTAACAATTTGTTTACAGTATATAAGATCCTTGTATGTAGATTTCTGCAACTACGGCGATTCTGTTCAAAGAAGAAGATTGCTTAGATTGGTTTGCCTCTGCACTTGTGCATTTTCCCTTCTTGCAAAATTATTTAACTTCCATTTAGCAGTCCCAGACAGAAGTCTTTTACTTAACCTTAAATGTTACTCTTCATCTTTTCAGCATAATCTGTAATCTTTTTCTCATATTTTTGCTGAAACCCATCATCTGATTTTTATTGCATAGCATACCATTTTTGTTTCTTCTAGATTCAAGGCACAATTTTTCTGAAGCCTTTTTTCCCAGTGTTGGATATCTGATCCTCATACAATCTGTCTCTGAAATTGCATATTTGAATCCACAACTTCAAATATGCTGTAAATATTTTAAAATGTTGTCTTTCTCTTTAATTTCGTATTTGAAACTGATATCTACCAAAAATTAAACCAATTAGGAATTGCAATAAAATAGATTGAGAACTGACTTCTTTTTGCTCACTGAATCATGGGTTATTAAATGTAGTAATTTACATGCATAATATTAGAAATGTGTCTCACTTTTGAAGCTTGTGACTGTAACTTTACTTTCCAAACAAGAGACCCCATTCTTGCTTGAACTTTTTCCAGGTGGTTGCTGTATTCTGTAGAATTTCAGATACTTTGGTAGCTTTGACTTTCTTTCTCTTTTTGTTGCTCACTATCTTGTCTTTATTTCTCTGTTTTGAGAATCTACACCTTTTTAAAGATACACATAAAAAAATTGGCAGACATTAAGGGAAAGTACTTGTGTGAGAGAAGAAAAATAAACTAATAAACTAATATTGGTTTCATCCCTTTGGCTGTTGGAATATCGCTGCAAACTAGCTAACTGGTCCTATTAAATTCTTTCAAAGATGTACATGAATTTCAGCACAAGACCTAAAGAACTACAAAAGGCTCCAAAAAAATAATAGATGGAGAGGCCTAAAACAGGAGAGGTGTATGGGTTTGCATATTATTCTCCACACAGGCATTATATTTCCTGTTAATAGTAACAGTCAAAGGAACAACAAGAATAAAATGATCTTGATGTTTGAGACAGATACTAACAGCAAGTTATTAAAATATATGGTCATGACACAGACTAATTTTACAACAGTTTAAATGCTTTGTTAATGAGTCAGGCTCCTGCAATTGACTGTCCTGTGGCCTTAGGAGGATGTCTCGAACTGCTGCTCCGTGTTGCTTTACTTGACAGCACTTTACACAGAGCTACTGTGATCCTGGCCTTTGGGGTTTGTTTAATCTCATTAAAATGCAAGCTGGCTAGAATGTTTTCTATCATACTTTTCCTGACAAGTGTGGAGAAGATTAGAAAATCTCATTTTAGATTGTTTGGCTGTGGTTACCCTGGCCACAAACTTTCTTGTATAGTTGCATTTAAGTTACCTAAGATGACGGAGGCATTTGATATGAAATCAAATAGCAATTATTTCAACATCTAAAAAATTCTCTGGTGAGCTGTCACCAATAACTCTCCCTCCAGAATCAGCTTGTTTGGATATTAAGCAGAGAAAACACTGTATGCTTGCACTGTCATGGACTTATCATTCTGCTCCAGTGGTGGCAAGTTACTGGAGCATCCACAAGCAGCTGTGAATGTATAACTGTCTTGTTTAAAAACAGATCAGCATATCAGATTCCAAGCTGGTACTGAATCACTTCTGCTCCTAGCTAATGATATTTGCCGTGAAAAAAATTTCCTGTCTAAATCTGCAAAGAATCAATTCAATCCAATTAGCTAGTAATGCAGTGATGGTAATTGTCATAATGATTTTAGAGAGCTGTTGAAAACATCTCTGACTGTGACTCTGAACAAGGCATCCTTGATATTTCATGTTCTTTGAAAATGTTTCATTTTGCAAATGGATATGTTTCATAAAAATATGTAAATAACGGAAATGCTGGTTCTAGTTAAATCAAATAGGATGAGAAAATATATTAGAACCATAGCTAATTACAAACAGAGGGCTATGACAGTGTAAAAATGCATTATTTTTAATAACCATAAAACCCCTAGAAAATTCAGAGATCAGAAGGTAAGGCAAACTTGAACTCCTTGCCTGCAAACCCTGAATCATTAGCACAGCACTGCTTGTGTAAGGGTATGGGGAATGTGAGAGCATCTGCTTCATTAAGGATCTCTGATCAAGGACCTTTTCAGTGCAAAAGGATAATAACCAAAGGGGGAAGTGATAAACAAAACACACAAACACAGCCCTGACAGGCAGAGGATAATGGAGACACTGGCAAAGACCAAAAGTCTCCAGGCACCACCTGATGGGCCATTAAGAAGCTACAGGCACAGCTTTGGAGCGGACCAGGCTGGACTTTGTAACTGGTAAGGGGAAACAAGACAAACGTGAGGATTTTGGATGGTGGCCCCTGTGTCCATGGCGCCACAGCTGGCGTGAGCAGGTCCTAGCAACAGCCCTGGCATGGGACTGGGGCCACAGGGGGCCACAGACATCCCTTAGCAAATTGTGTGACTGTTTCTGTCTATGGGTGTCTATGGATGAACATGTTATTTGAATATGCAGTTACATCAGTATCCATGAGATACTGTGGATTTTTTTTTAAGTGTCTTACCTGACTAAATATTTGTGTGCTTTCCCCTTTTTTCTGTTTGTCATTATTATTTGACTATTTAAATGCAATTCTTTCTCTGAGTTTGACACACACACTACTTCCATTGAGCTCTGTAGCAGTCTGCCACAGGGTTTGCCAGAAACAGAATTTTGCCTTCTCCTGTCACTTGATCCTTCAAAGATGTCATAAAACAGTGATGATCTTTAAATGACAATCTGTTGACTACTGGGAATGTAAATGCCAGAGAAATCAACAAAAAAGATACAACATTGTTTTCTATATGTCATATAATTTTGAAGATTGAAGTAGGAATGAAGTGATACATAAGCCATGCATTAACCATTAGGGCAAATTTCAGTCTTCCCACATTAATTATTTCCATTCTTTAAGCTTTAAGATGTTTAAGGCTTGTTTAATCTTTAAAAATGTCAATCACATTGACAGTGTAAGAATAGGCACTAACATCTTTTAAGTGTATATTTATCAAAAAGTTGCCAAAAGTAGTATAAAACAAATTCAGATAAACAGTGTTTTGCCCAAGTCACTCCAAGTTAATTGATTTCCAGACTTGAGATGGGTGCCAAATTTCAACCTAGTTTAACTTCTGTTGTTTCTCGTCTTATTGTTTTAAGTGACAGGAACCTCTTTGGTGCTTGTTTACAATTAAACTGCTGAATGATGTCCCTTAATTTTCACCAGTGTGAGTCTGTAATTAAAGGTGAACTATTTTAGGCATGAAGTACATGATGCTCTCAAAACACTGAACTCTGAGAAACTGTCCTCCAAATTCTGCAGTTCTGCTCTTGTAACATCAACACTGAGAAATCAAATCTGTAAATAAAGCACTGTGAGTATGAAAGAACAATGCATGGAGAAGTAGCAAATTCTTCACACGCAGTAGGGATTATAGGAAGGAAAGGTCAGAGATAGTGACAAAGTGGGTGAAAGAAGATGGACTAAAAATTTGCCGAGAGGTGTGCTTCCTCAAAGGGGACATAAGATCCTGTTTTCTCAATTAGCAGCTCACAAACTTTTGCTTCTTATTATCCACTGGCTCATGCAGAGTAAGGCTAACTCAAGCTTCCTCTCTTTGCCAGTTCTTGCTCAGCATCTTGATCAGAACCAAGAGACTACACCTGTGCTCTCCTCCATACCTCTAGACTCATAGTCTTACTATATGGGAAGGCTTTACTGTACTAATGGGTGTATTAAAAAAGAATCTAAGAGTGTTGGAAGAATTAATAAAAAATACTGGTTACAGCCCTTAAACACAAAAGAGAGATGCAATGGGAGAAAGATTTAAACCATATAACGTATCTACCTCAGGGACTCAGAAAAACACACTCTGGAGGTTCTTTACCTTTTTTTCTATTGGCTAAATCTAGAACTGGAGCTCTTAAATTTAGGACCTTTGAATCACACCTAATTTGAGAGTCTCAGATGACTCAAACTAGATGCTATGCATGGCCTTTCAAGGTGACTTCCATGATCCATACAATACTTCTGTTTGGAGGGTTGTTTTGTTTGCCTAAGGTGTAAAGAAGGTGTACGATGATCTGGACATAAGTCAATTTTTTTTTTTTAATGTTTTGCTGTATTTTAGGAGGGATGGCTCTTGGCTCATGCCCACAGTCCCTATCCCCTCAAGCAAGGACCCAAATGTTATTTCCAGTGTCTTCCTACTGCACTACCCTACATTCTCAAAACCATGCTAGGTATAACAATTTAGGTGGCTGTTTGAAGAATGCAAAATACAAGATGATTTCTTGTTTATACAAATGCAGCTGATGGTAAAGTTGCCTTCTGTAGTATAGTTTACTAAGAACATCATCTAACAAGCTTTCTTCTGACACAGGGAACAAAAATCTTAATGATGTCTTTGATTTTCCCACTCTCTTCCTGTAAGACAACATAATTTGCTTCTTTCAATTTTTTATACCACAAAGGATGTCAGAGGTCGTTTGCAGTTTGCAGCATAGAGTTTATGATTTATTAGAAGTTGCCTATGACTGGTAAGAAGAGAACATCATGACCAAGCAATCTCTTCCAGTACTGTTCTTAGACAGTGGAACATATGTGACATCGCTATTTTTGATTCTCTGACCAGTAGTCTAGATTTATTATTCCTCAGACAAAAATGCATAGTTTAATGCTTTTTCACAAAATATAGTTCTTTTAGCTTGCTCTAAACCCCTAACAGATGAAATAATTCCAGAAAATGTAAAAGTAGTTTTCACCTTCACTTTCCCCTGAAAAATGTGTTATGCCAGATGTTTCAGGCACTAACGAGACAATTAAAGTACCTATTCACACTCTGAATGCCAACAGTTCAGTGCTATATCAGTTATACGAGACACCAGCTTGAACAGCTAAAGACAGGAAGTGTTGAACTACAAAAGGACTGTGAAGAATTATAAGATGCCAGTGATTTAGTCTAAATCATGATAAGAATTAAACAGCCAGTTTTAGTCAAGTCTGCAGCTACCCTGTAATCAGGAGTATAACTTCTTTGCTAGACACTTTTTAAATTAAATTCATACAAGTTTTCTGTTTCTAGTTACTTGGGTCTTTGTTTTCATGTGGCTTTATTTCACCTTTTATATCCTCTGAATATCTAGAATCTTGTGCCTATTTTTCTTCTTTGCAATTTCTACCTATAGACTCTGTCTCCCTAAACCAGCAAATATCCCACTGATGCTACACCCACTCCACAAACCAGTACCAAAGGCTGCAGCACTTCTCAGTGCTACTGTATTTGTTCTACCTCTAGAGGTTTTATTCTTTTATTCCATGTTCCACACAGCACCGGAGAGGATCAAGGAAAAGACAGGTCAGTCAGGAAGCGGTTACTTAGAGTAAATAAAAGAGCAGCAATAAAAACACTTCTTGATGGACTGAGGCCAGTATAGGTAGGTTTTAGTCAATTACACATCTCTTTCCTTGACAATCCCATGAAGAACAAAAGAAAACACTATTTTTGATGGCATGGAATTTTAATGTATAACTCCAATGCCCCTTCAACCAAGTGTTATTAGATGCTGTCATAAGATTTTTTTGAAGAAAGGCTGAATGTTTATCAGGATTTGTACTGATCAAAAGAGCTTTTTAGCTTTTCATTGTTTTCCCAGTCTGGTTGCAGGCGAAACAGGAGATGACTTGGAGATGATATAATTTCTAATTAGTTTTGGTGTTAATTTAAGAAAATCACATCATTTTGATCAGCGGTACTCTTGGGAAAAAAAGTCTTAATTTTGTGAATGTTTCCTTTAAAATTAGAAAAATTAATCCCTTTGAAATTTATTTAAATTTTGAAAAATACCAGTGCCTCCTAACTGATATTTCAGAACATGTGAAATAAGCTTGTTTTTTTCCAGGTAAGTATCAACAGTACCCAAACTGGCTGGGTTTTGGTGCTAGTTAATGCACTTGGTGGCAGTTTTAACAGAAAGGCCAGTATTGAAGGTGCCAAAGTAGCTTTTTCTCCATGGGAGAGCTATGTTTAATTCTCTTTGCTGAAGCAGTGGCTGTACAGCAAGGCTTAAACAATTGATACTGTTCTTTGTATAAAGGCAGGACTAATAGCCAGATCTGTGAAGCAGACACTAAAATTCACTAAAGAATTTTTGAAATTCAGGCTTTCAGAAAAGAGAATGATGTATGAAAAGAAAGCCAGCCTATAGTGCACACCTGGAGTGTTCATATGCGTGTGTTTTGACATATTATGCATTTTTAAAGGAGTCTGACATCTATAATCACATTAATAGAAATTTTAAAGCATTGATTTGGGACCTTAGCATTAGAGTGTCCATTCTGCCTCTTTACCAATGAGCACCCATACTATGTTTTCTTCCATCATAGTGTGAATAGATCATTACAGTGGAAGCCCATGGTACACTGAGGTAAATGAGGTATGCTTAGCAAACATGCTTTCTCCTTTTAAAAAAACATATTTTCTAATAACATAGATAATATAGATACCATTATTTAAATATCCATTTGCTTCACAGAAAGGCCATGACATGTTGTGAATCACACCTGTTTTATTGCCAGTCATCTGGTTATGTTGTAGACCCTGAGAATCTAAAATGGAGCCATGATAAGGTTAATAATAATAGGATGAGAAAACATGCATTATAAAGATATAAATGCTACATTTTATATGCTGGAGGAGCTTTGCCATAAAAATCTAGAGGGATGGTACTCTTTCCTTTTAATTTTTTTAGGCCTGATTACATATTCTTATCTGAATATTAGCTGAATGAGTGCCTTGCTTTTCAAAAAGAATGGTTTTATTGGTAAAGGATAAGTGTGTTATAGCTTGTATTCCAGGAACACTAGTCCTTTTAAATAAAAAGTCTTCACCCTGAAACTGGCCTGCAGACTCTTTCTTATAGAAATAGCTTGCCTACTGTTGATATATTTATTGTTTTTATTCCTTACTATCTGTGAATCAGTTGGCTGTTTTATGGATATTAGGTTTTCTGCAGAAACTTTTCCATTTTGAAAGCAGTGAGCAAAAAGAAGTGAAGCAAATTGTTGTAAGATAGACTGAAGAAACTGACTTAAAAACAAAACAAAATCCAAAATGCACTTTCAAAAGCAAATAAAAGTTATTTAATTAAGCAAATGGTGGCAATAGACCCGTGGGTGTGCACATTGCTGATGTGTGTAAACTAAATAAAATAAATTACAAAGAATTGGAATTAGAGATAATAAGTAAAAAAACCCCCAAACAAAACCACTATCCCAGTAGTTCTAGTAACTTATAAAATAATGTCAATTAGAAAACCACTCACAAATCTTTCCCACTGAATTTATTTTTCTTTACAACCCAATCAGAAATGGAGATAGAACATTTTCCAAAAAGGTGGCTTTATTTGCATCCCTGAGCATTGGAAGGGACATTAAAGAGCACATTGTCAAATGCATAGGAGAGAGGGAGCAACAAAGCAATAGTAACACTAAAAACCAATTCATCTTAACAAACAAGAGACTGTGAGTAGTAGATAAAAAGTAGAAATGCAATGACTCAGAGCCCAGTAAATAATCTAAATATGATTCTTGTTTTGCTAATGTGATCAGCATTTTTTAGCTGAAAAAGTCACTTTTTTATACTCAAAGTTTACTATCTCTAATGGCAGAAGCAATTTCAAGCTTTGTGGTGTTTCCACAGGCTCTCTGAGGGATGTACTTTATTTAGGAGAGCTTCCTGATTTTTTGTTTGTTTGTTTGTTTTTCTTCCCGCCCTGAATTCGGGAACATAGAACTGTAAAAACACTACTTGAAATTCTCAGCTCATCACCAAGTTCAGTGAAGGCTTTTCCTTTTCTTCTTTGCAGAAGACCAAGGTTGAAAAAGCAAGCTGAAAATTAGAGCCTGGTTAGTATTATATCAGTAAGAACACAGTTTGAATGAATTCTAATGTGAGTTTGGAGGTGAATTTATCCAAGTTTGAAGTGGCTATTGGAATGGTCTGGAATACCTATAGGATCACAGAATAATTCAGGCTGGGAGAGACCTCAGGAAGTCCCTAATCCAACCTCCTGCTCACACCGGGGTCAGCTCTGAGACGAGGTTGCTCGGGGCTTTGTCCAGTTGGGTCTTGAAAACCTGCGTGGATGGAGACAGCACAGCCTCTCTGGCAGCCTCTTCCACTGCTGGACTGAAACCCTTCTTGTTCCAGCTTGTGCTCACTGTCGCTCCTCCTGCCGCGCATCGCTGTGCAGACCTTGGCTCTGTCTTCTCCTTAACACCCCGCAGACACTAAGGGGCTGCTGTTAGACGCCATGGAAGCCATCTGTGCTCCAGGCTGACCAAGCCCTGGTGCCTCAGCATCTCCTCACAGGGCAAGTGCTCCAGCTCGCGACCATCCTGGGGGCCCTCTGATGAGCTTACTCCAGTTAGTCGATGTCTTTCTTGCATTGGGTCCTCAAATACCATAGTATTTAATGGAACAGGTTTTGATGTCAGGGGTTTACTCCCACTGTGTCCTATCCACTCCGGTGATGCCCCAGGACAGCTCTAGCTGTTATTTCCCACAGCCTGGAAACCAGGAAAGCTGCTCTGACCAGGTGCTGATCTGAATGCCCGGTGGACCAGAATCTCATGGGATACTGCATCTTGCATACAAACTTACGTATAGATGCAGATTTAGCCTTTTGGTACCAAAATGCTCCTTCCCATAGATATTGTTGTACAACTGAGATATTAGGATAATAAACTCAATTAAGTTAATTAAGCACCTAAAACAGGTAGGGGGTTTAGATATCTGAGATTCATGAGATGGAATATTTAGTAATGGCTACCAAAGTTATTTATGTGAAGATTAGAGGAAAAATTTTTTGCTACCTTGCCCCTGAACTACCGAAGGGTAGATCTGTGTTGCAATCCAACAAGTCATTTCCTTGTAGATGTAATTGCTCAAGCTTACATTAATGTACCCAGGTCAGCTGCTTGTATGGCAAGAGGCACTTCAGCTACACAAAAGGCACATCCTGAAGCCCCTACCGTATTTACCTGAACCACACTGATATCCAAAGGAATAAGATCAAAATATGTCTATATGTTCTGTGCTCTGAGCTGCATGATAAACAGTTTAAATGACTGCATGGCACCAGTATAAGAATGGTCACATGCCTTCATTAACTGATTGGTATTGTTGCCAGTATCCCCCAAACACTGTTTTAACAAAGATGGATCTCTAAGATACACCCTACTGTCTATCCTCTTCTGCTATACCATGGGGGCAAAAAAATACTTAAGCCCGGATTCCCATTCATCAACTGGAGTAATAGTGACACAGCTCCATTACAGCTTCATTGTTCTTTAGGATTCCCTGGTCCCAAATACTGTTCCAATGCTGTATATATATAGTATAATACTATATGCTGTACTATACTATATACTGTACTGCACAGTACAGGGCATGTTTCTGACCTCCTGCAGGTCTATGAGCTTGTCTCTGTCTTGTTCTGTGACATGGCAGAGAATCACTTCCCTCATCAATGCTGAGACTGTATCCCTCTCCTTTTTTGGCTGCAGTAGAGAAGGAAGAGGCAAAGAGGTGCAAAAAGAGATACATTACCCAACAACTATAGGAATACCTATATCTCAAGTGATCATTTGCTGTTTTATAGTTATTCTTCCTCAGAGAATCTGGACCAAGGGTTAAATATAAGTGCTTTCACAGTTTATAGCAGACCAAAGGTCCATCTTTGGCCGCATACCATCCTGCTGCCAGTGGTGGCCAAAGACAGATAATTAGGGAGAATTTTGGGAAATAAGCAGTATAGGGAAACCTTCCTCTGTTATTCATGGTCAGCAGTCAATATTGGAGGAATTTCCTGAACAGGACATTGCATCTGGACCCTCAAGCTTAATAGTCACAGATAGACCTTCCTCCATTTGTCTAATGTCTTTTAAAACCCATTTATTCTTTTGTTTTCCACAACATCCGTTGACAATGAGCTCCACAATTTAATTATGTTTGTTTGATTTAGTTTTCTGGCCCTGGGTGTCCTCCTGCTTTACAGTTATTCAGAATTTCCTGCTGACCCTAGCTATGCAGCTGATGATCACAGAGGAGTAAAAGGCATTTTTAGTAATAGTTAAAGCTGAGCACTGGAAGTTATTGCATTTTACCAGTGGAGGAAAAAAACAAAAAAAACAAAGAGTGAGAAATATTATTTCTAGTTATGTGAGAATATTGTAGGCACAGAATATTAAAATACAGATTGTGAAATTAATTGTAGCTGATCTGGATTGTTTTTAATTCACCATTTATTGTTTAACTAATGCTATCAAGTACAGCTTTGAGATCTAACTAGGATAGATTACTGTATTTTTTTATGCTAAACTTGAAATGAGCTCTATAGAACCAAAAGTTCAATTTCTGATAGTGCCAGTTTAACCTAGCAATTTAATTCAGGCAGAAAAAAACTGAATAGCATGCACTTTACTGTGTTATGGGTCTTTCAAATAAGACCTCTACTATTTTTTAATTTTATGTGGTCATAAAAGCAATCCCATACTGTTCTTTGTAACTGAAGGAATTTATTCTGCTGTTCTTTGTAAAATTTTCTCTTATTCTAGCATTATGGAACATACCCCACTCTGCTTGACTGCTGCCCTCTAATTCCAGAAGTGGATGTACTTCTTCAGTGACATATGTTTACAGTTCATAAGATATTTGAGGGCTTTTGTGACACAAAAATATTTTAAATGTAGGCTATTATTCTATTTATACTAGATGTGTGAACTAGCAAGTGACTTCAAAACACCACCAGTGACTCAAGATACTCAGCCATACTGTAATTTTGTCAAATGATAATTGTAATTATCTCAAAACCACAGTCTAAACTGACATTTCGTAACAGCAGGACTGAATCTAGTAAGTTAGATAATCTGGTATCGAGTGGGGGTTAACAGAGACAGAAGCTACAGCTCCCTGAACTTGGAGGCCATCTCTAGCAGAGCTTTAAGGAAAATGAGGTCTGTGTTATCTTCTCCAGGGGATCACCTGTAACTGAGAATAACAAGAGTGCATTGCTTCATCGCTACCTCGTGTAACTTTGTTATGTCATTTTGTAGGTTATCAGAATGTGTTCTTTAGAATGTGTTGACAACTAATGAAGGAAGGACATAGAAATGTGGTCAGCTAAGCTATTGAGTTTTATTCTTACATGAAGGAAATAGCTTCAAGTCCCTGCACTCCATTGACCAGAAACTCAATCTTTCATCTGAGAAACTTTCTCAAAGAAGCTATTTGTCAAAAGTAGCATTTTTCCATTAAAAAAAACCTTTAAGTTCTGACTAATTGGCATTTCCTTATGAAAAGATGTTAAAGCAAATATATTCCACCAAGATCTGCTAAGCAGGACAGGAAAATCCATACTATTCACATCGCTAAATTACACAGAGCGCATATGTCAGCAATAACTGAGATGAGCTCAGACAGAAATGCACCTTACCACACAGGCACTTTCTAATTTTTCTGTATGTCCTGATTTATAATCAGTATTTATTTTATTGTGCAGCATTACATTTTGAGTAAAATATCCTTAGCTGTCTGTAAAACAAAATTTCAGCTGGCTAGCATGTATCCCATACCAGTAAGAAAAATCTTGTTTTCTAGCTAGATGCAGTGATCTCCTTGTGTAAACAGCAGTGAGAGTTTACAAAGAATCCAAATGAAAAGTAGCCAGAAATTGGCAGCTTGAGCACCAGTAAGTATTAACACCCTCCTTGCTAATTGCTGCCATCACGAATTAATGGAAGTCTTTTAAATCTCCTGACAGTGGTTATGTAACATTCTGTGGTTAAGGCAACTCTAGGCAGTACATAACAGATGTCATCATTAATATGCAACTGCATATGCTTCCAGTGCACAAGTTTCTGTGAGCTTTTTTTTCACCCTTATTTCTTTGCTTTTGGGAAAGAATTCTTTAAAATTCTTGGTTTCTGCTTTTCAATTCATGTGTTTTAAAGTGAACTGTTTTAATCCTTTGCCTCTTTCGTGAGGGACTCTGTCTGGGCAGTGCTCCAGAGATATGCTAAGTATCTATTCTTAGTAGAACCTGAATTAGTTATAATTTAACAGCTTGTATATGATGAATGAATCACCTTTCACTCGGCCTTTTTTCCTCCCTTTTTCCTAAGCAACTTACAAAAGAAAATAAATCTTTGGGAAACCAAGTGTTCTGTTATTCCTTCCGAATTCCCACTTCTTGCTTTCTCAAGGCTTAAAACCTCTCTCAAACTACTGAGTTTTGTTTCTTCATTTTTTTTTCTTGCAAATCTTTATGGGTTTCATTTTAAATAAAACTAAGTGATACACTTATAGTGTGACTCCACTGGCACCTGCATGAAAAGCCTGCCAAAGAACATATCTGTCCTCATTTTCTTTCCAGTGCCAATAATTATGTATGGCAATCGAAGAGATATCTATGAAAAAAGGCCAATATAATACTGTAAGTGAACAAGAGATTATTCTTCCATATTTCCTTCATTTCCCAGCTCTTCCCTTCTCCATAAACCTTTTGTCACATTCCCTCTCTTCATGTCTCCATCCATGCTTTCCCTTTGAATGAGAACATCTACAACATTAGCTTGCCATGGTCTCCTTTCTTACTTCACTCTTCCCCCTTAACTCTTTTCTCCCACTAACCAGGACAGTAGGAGTCTGAAACCAGACAGTTTGAGTCTAAAAGCAACTTCTTGACAAGGATACACACACCACCTTTCTCTCTCACAGATCCAGCTTGGTCTTTTCTGTCCCTTTGTATTCCTCAACAGTCTCCAACAGGGAATTGATGTCAGTTCTCCTGGTGAAAAGCAGTTGATGTACATCTGCTTTAGGGGCCTGGGGCTTGTGCATGAATCACTGATGGACATGTGAGTGAGCATCGCTGAATTGGAGGGGACGTCTCTGGAAAGAACTGGACAGCAGCGCTCAGGAAAGCCTTCCACCTTGCACGTAGCTGCAGGTTTGGGGTCTCTCCGGCCACTGGAGCTACTCTGGACATTTCATCTGGGTGGTGTGGCCCAGAAAGGAAACTAACTGGGTGAGAGTCACATCATGGAAATATGGCAGCCACAGCTCCTTCTCACTCAGAGTCAAATGATTGTTCTTAAGCAATAAAATAAACCTTTAAAGGATGGGTTGTCTCTTTATTTGTTTCTGTCAGAAGTGAGAGTTCCAAAACCTATCAAGGGAAATAGGATCAAACATGCTGACAGTCAGAGTTTGTCTTTTGTCAAAATCTCTGTACTGCTGCAATCCACATAAAGCCATTCTTCTCCCAACACACTCCTCTCAGGTATCAAGGGAAGCACAGACAAGATGAGAGAGGCACAGAGGTGTTTGTTCATGCTCTTCTAGCTCAAATTGCACTGAAAAAGAAAAATCTTTAGCTATTTTGATAGGAAGGAGAGCCCTGAAAACATGGCCAGATTCAAGTTGACTGAGTGACCCCTGCTTGGTGGGGCTGCAGAAACTCTGAAGACACCCAGAGATGCGAGAGGGCCCATTGATTTCAGGAAGTGCTCATTCTAGATAAGCACAAAAGATTTGCCTTTTTGAAATGCAGTCATACATGAAATCAAGGGCAAAATGATGGAGATGAGCACGGTATGTTTGGGATCTTTTTCTCTTTTTTGGAGGAGGGGCATAAAAAAGACAAGATGGGCTAATTTATCCAAAGATTTGAAAATGGGGCTATAGCCTTGAAAATAAGCTGTAATAACTTTTATTTTAACTGGGAAAAAAAAAGAGAAACTTCTCTTAATACAATGTCACAAAATACATTATTTTCTACCTTCAGTTCATAATGAAGTAATGTAGCTCTAAGTTATTTACACGAATTAGACTAGTCTGTTCAATGACTTCAAAAACTCAAGCTCACTGGCTGGAAAGGTAAAAAAGCTCAATAAAAGATAAAATAACAGCTTCAATACCTCTCATACAAATGCAGTCATACAGAGTTACATTAGACAATGAAGTTATATCAATTCCTTTAGAAGGCCTATTTCTATCTTCCATTAGGAGACCTACCTCTTCATTTGAGGAAAAGCCAGTCTTCATTTTTTTTCCTTAAAAAGACAGTTTAATGATATAAGCAGGTCTTAATAAAAATTCTATATCAAAACAGATAACCCACAATGATTTTAGACAACTTTACTATAGAAACATTAAAGTTGCTGAGATAAATAATCAGAAGTTAAGGAGTATCAAAATTAAGGTTGTCAAGGTATGTTTAATTCAGTACCCTTCCATCCATACTTATACTACCTTTTATTTACATGATGCTTCATTGTTTCTCACTAACCCTGTCATGATGTAAGAAGGTCACTCCTTTCAGGAATGTTTCTTTTCTCTAAATTTTTCAAAAGCTATGTGCTTTTATAGCTAAGTGCTGTAGAGCAGTGTTTTGACACATTTGACTATGACGGTTTGGCAGATACATTTTTAGAATTTTAGTTTTTAGTTTAAAAGAGTATTTTAATTTTAAGTTTAGTTATGAGTTCAGTAATCACAAAACAATAAAGCAATCAGGACGCAGGCATCTAAGGAAAAAGCAAATGGCATTTAAGTTCTGCTAAAATATTGAGGCACCTTTGATAATCCCACCATCTAGAAAGCGATTCTTGGACTGAAAGAGAGAGGTATTTTCCCTCTCTTTTTAGTTATTTGGCAGAGTGCTTAGCAACTTAAAGTTGAAAGAGAGAGCAGAAGAAAAGGGTTTCATATTTTTAAAAGCAATGTATGTATGGCTCATCTCTGAACTTTCATACCATCCATGTGCCAAGATGGATGTTCACCTATTTCAATTAAGGCACCTGGTTTAGCTTTCTAAATAAACGCCTGTGTTCTCAACAATGTCAATGAGTTCTTCAGAATACAATTCAGAACTTTTATATTAGGAATATATTTCTCTCCAGTGACCACTGAGGTGGCCCAAACCAAAGCTCTTACCTAATTCATGGTATGAGTAACCATGATAGAGGGACATGCAAATAATTAAATGAATTGTGTGCATTGTGATGTAGTTAAAAATGAAATGCTACTTTTGTGTGTCCTGCACTTTGAAATTACTAATAACCTTGAGAGCTCATTTTATTTTCCAAAATGGTGCCTCCCACATAAAGGAGAGAGGCATAAAAAAGCTATCCCATGCAATCTGTACTTTGGCTCTTTATATTGTTTCTTTCCTTAATCTAAACCCAATCATCTGGATTAAAGACACTGTTTTGCTGCCTGTATATGGAAAATTATGCATTTTACAAAGGGCAAGGTTTTATGCTGATGCAGCTTGTAAGTGAACTAAAAAATAACATTCTCTTTAAAAAAAAAAAAGAAAAGCCAACATGTTCCTTAAAAAATATCTAGCGTTTGCCAGGAATTCATCAGTAAAGCATAAGACCCAGAAGGACGTTTCTTTCACAGATTTTCAACCAATAATTTAATCCAGCTGCAAGCTTCCCAGATAAATTAATAACTGAAGAGTTTGCCTTGGGCTCATAAAGTCATAGGTGTGGAATTTTAATTGTGTTTCACTTTTAATTTGTAAAGCTTGGCATTACTCTAGATGCCATTCAAAGCTCCCCAGAACACTGTTATACAATGGGAGATAAATAGAAGGATGTTACAAAACAAGAGTTTTGCCTTTGAATGTAGAAGAACTAAACATTTAGCTATATTTTGAAGTGTTGCAAATGAAAGCCTAAGAGCTTCTAAACTCCCTCTCTATGTTGTATTAAAGGATAACAGTAGTATAAAAGTAAGAATTCCTGTGAACAGAGTATCTTAACTTTACAGGTTAATTGTGTAGTAGTGTCTTGAGAAATCAGACAAAAACAAAAGCTTATAATTCTACATAATAACTGTCATTTTTCAATATATTCTGGTGCAGTCCACAGACTGCTTCAGGCTGGGTTCTGCTTTCAAAGTATAAATTCTTCAGAGCAATATATCACTGTTATGTATGTATTAAGTACCCTGGAAACAAATGATCCAGCTAGCCTAGACCTGTTACTTCAAACCCCCTGTTTCTGAAGCTGAATGTCACGAAATCATAACGTATGCTCCAGTCTACAAATGACACATCAAAGTAGTTCTTCGAGCTGCTGTGTTACTATTTGAGCTTCCGTGGGGGATGAGGGATTGGAAAAGATAAAAGACCAACATCTGAGCAAAGAGAGACATCCTGCATTCTTGATTGCTATTAGTTTTCTGTTTGCTCAGCTCCATCCACCCTCCTTCTTCTCCTGTGCCCATGCACTGCACCACACACACACCGAGCACATACACAGATGCTACCAGATCCTTCCACCTTATCGCAACAACAACCAATAGCAGCATGAGTTTCCTGGTGGTGGCTTTCCATCAACACAGGTTTGTTTACTGTAGCCTTGAAGCAAAGAATAGCAGTGTAGCATAAAGTCTGTACTCGGTCTATTCCAAGCACTCATTGTCTCATAGATGATAGCAGCAGAAGTTTCTTGATCACATCTTGATCTATATATGTTGTTTCTTGTTCTGTACATATATATTTATGTATTCAGTTAGGTGATATCAGTACCTTAGAGACTAATTGCACTCTTTGATCAACCCGAAAGATGTAAGATTTGGAAATTCATCTATCTGTTTCAGATTAAATTGTGTTTTTATGCAATAATTTCTATGATTTTTAGTGTTATTTTAAAAACAAACATTCAAACATTTCTGTATTAGTTTTATAAGGAAACAGTGTTTTCATGATATTTTTTACGAGTCTGAATGGAACAATAGTTTCAGATGGAGCTAGTCATCATATAGACAGTCACTTTGAATCCTTGTCTAGACAGCATCTTAATCCCTATTGCAATATTCTTGCTATGACTGTCTTTTTTCATGTTGGAATTGATTGCCAATCATAAAATATCTCTGTGCTGGTGACAAATTACCCACAGAAAGCAAGCTGATACCACTGAATGTGTCTCACTTGTGACCTAAATCTAGACATAACTCACCTCCAGCTTGAAAAGCCTGTGCATTAACCCACTGTGCCATCTAACCACCCTCTACCTCCTGCAAGCTAATGAATGATTCAGTGGTTTTCATGGCTTCAGTTCAACACACTATTTCTGCAGCTGGAGACACAGTTTAAAAATATTGCATGTGGAACATATTCATAAAAGCTATAGCTCATTAATGCGATTTGTTTGCTGTGTTCTCTCCACAATGGCTTTTTTCATAAAGTATTACTTTTCAATTTCCTATTGTTCTGATACTCCACTAATAAAATGTTCTATAGAAACTAAGAGATGACCTCACATTCTTTCAGCATGATCTTGACCTCCACTGAAGAAACATATATGAGCTGTTCAAGCATGACCTGCCTATGAATAAGTCATTTCCCTTAACAAAATGTGGAGAAAAAAAATCCTCTAGATATAAAATTTAACCTGTTCAATATAACTCTGATTTAATCTTTTCTACAGATAGTAATATAGAAGTAGTTGGATTGCTTTATTTTATTAGCTATGCAGACACAGAAAATAATTTAGGCAACACCATTTCACTATTTTCATTCTATCCATCCTACCAGACACAGCACATATAAACAGGAATTTTCTTGTCACTGCAAATCAAATATATGGGATGGAAAAGAACAGCTGGTGCTGAAAGGAAAGGACATTTCAAATATACTTTACTGGAGATAATTCAGTGTTTTCCTAAAGTCATAGTGCATTTCCAGTTGATAAAGACCATGGAGCTGGGCGTTTTCCCAACTGTTTCATCCTGTCCTTGCTCAGTGCTGCCTCAAAAAATGAAACAAGGATTTTGAAGTAAAAAAAGTAATTATCCTGGATATTATTTAAAAGAATTGGGCACTGCAMATGAGACCATGAAGTTTCCTTCTTCCATTTATTTCAAACTCAATTAGGCAGATATAAGAAAAGTGCTTAAGGCCATTACCTGTTTTATTCTCATTGATTTTCAAAGGGGTTACAGCCTAAATTCATTAGAAGTTTTTGGAACTCTCATTTGTAACCTTCTGTGATTATACAGACCAAAAAAATGGGGCACACTTTATTACAATGCACTAAACTTGTAGATGTATCACTGAAGATTTATTTCATCAAAAAACAAAGAAATGAACACCTCAGAATTCCACAGTAACGCCAAAAATAATATGATGTTTCCCTTAGGAAGAAAACTCTAGTGTTTAGTAATAAGTTAATTGAAATACATCTGTTAGACACTGACCACATGCCCACCTCGGTGCTTGATTCATAGAAGATGTGAGACTATTAGCATACTTTTTTTTTCAGTCTATAGAGACCCACGTTTATCTTGGTGTCTACCATCACAGGTTTATAAAATCATCCATTAATCTGAGATTTATGACTGTCAAAAGTTAGTTTAGGAAAATTCTTAATGACATAAAAGTCAACCTAGCTTGAGGTTTAAGGTATTACCCAGCTTGAGAAAAGGTAAAAAAATTGCTTTCAAAATGGAACTTGTGAGTGCTAGTAAGCACTGCAAAGCAAATCTTAGAGTAAGAAAAACACTGTATTTTCTCCCTTTAGTGTGTTCTCTCTTGTCCTAAAGACCAAGAATAGATTGGCTGTTTTGAAAAAGGTGAAGAAGCTTTGGAAACTGTTTTCAGAAGCATCCAAATCTGTTGTGTAGCTGATTCAGTATCAAGCGATGCAGAGTACCTTGGTCCCAGTGCATCCCGCAGTGCTACTTACTTGAATTCCAAGAGATGCCAGCAGTCTGATGTTCACCACTTGTGTTACAACTACATTTCATTCTGTCTTTCTTTGCAGGGAGTACTCTTCAGTTTAGATAAGATAAGAGGAATGCTACACTGTCAGTTTTATACAGTGATTACAAAGAGAAGGAACAGAAATGTTTGATTTGTTCATATTATTTTCCTCGCCAATAGACCTTAGAAATAGAGTCCTTTTCTTCCTATAGAATAGCTGTATTTGTATATTGTTGTAATACATTAGTGGTTTCCTACAGTTCTCCAACGAATAAATTGTTACAAATGCTGTTGTCAGGCCATTCACATTTTCTCAGTATGCAGCAGGTTTTACATACACAGAATGTTTAATTAATTTTCTGATTAATGGGCTTTTTTTTATTATGCTACTGCCATTTGGCAGCTGTTTTGACAAAACTGCCTTCCTCATTACAGAATTTCTACTTGTGAAAGGAAGTCAACCATAGCAAATAGGCTTATTGAATTATCCAGCTCACCAATTATATAGTATAAAATTATTCATCCTGATATAATTTGATCAGGAAAAATCATTTATCTTTAGTAACTGTGTTAAATTAGATATTATTCTGCTGGATAGGTGCAATTTCGCAAGTGTCTGTAGTTAGAGAACTTTTTTTAATTTACTTGAACACTAAGTTATTGCCTATTTTCTGATTTCACTTTGTTATCAAAAAGGTTAGTTTCTGAATAATTGCCCCACTGAGCCCAATTCATTCAAAGCTTAAAAAGCAACACATAGCTATTTTAGAGCAAAATGCCAGATTGATACATATCATTGGTAATACAGTTTTGAAAAGAGTTGTTCTAAATGTATTTCAATCTGCTTACAAATCAATTAATTCAAAATCAGTCTTGCTACTCCAACATAATTTAGTTGTGTGCTTTGCGTGTGTTTTGGCACTATGGCAGCAATGTTGCAATTAACATTGAGATGGCAATTTTAAGTTCTATTTTATTCAGCCTAACTAATTTAAAATTAACCTCACTATCAATACATTTATATCTTGTCATTACCCTGTATAATCTCTTTTCCTGAAAGACAATGTTTACTGTGTTTGAAATGTCACATTGTAACAAAAAACTATGTGAACCAGATAGTTTGTGGACTGCAGTGAATAATTAGCCAAAAATGAATACTTTAGATATTATTTCTTAGGTTGAAAAATATTATTGTTTGCCTTATGCTCCAGGACCACCTTTTCAGTGTAGTGCCTGCTGAAAATGACCCTGAAGTTTGAAATTCTAGATGAGCAGTATGGTCAGTGCATATTTCGGGTACGCTCCTATGACTCTTAGACATCTCAAAGAGTTCTCCAAATATTTCTTTACGCTTTGGAAATTCCTCAAAAGGTAAGTAAGTTCTTTATCTCCTCTCTACAGCTGGATAAGCTGTAGACATAAACGACATAAAGGAATAACTTGATTGCAGCCGTGTGCTTGGACATAGTGCTGTAACCTCTTTTTTTCAATCCTGCCTTATCTAGTTACAGTTTTACAGCACTTTCCCTTCCTGTCCCATTGTGAGTGCACAATCCACACTGCTTTTTCAATCTGTCATGTTGATTTTTCTCTGCTCTCATCTAGACCTAGTCCATGCCTTGCCACCATAGGCTTTATCACACTTATCATTCTGAACAGACTGCATATGGAAAAACATTGTGCCTACCTCTCATATCTTACCCTTCAACAGAAATGCCTCAATCAATAGAAATGATAGATAGAGTAGTCACAGTCATCTTGTACCACACCAGGAGGATGTATTTACCTGGAGGATGACTCTGTGCCCGTTTTCCTTCAGCTTGACTGCTCTTAGCATCTGAGTTATCAAAAGTATGTCAACAGGCACTGGAATTGTCCTCCACCTAGAGGAAGAGGTCTGAAATGGGAAGAACTTAGATATTGCATCTCATTCCAGTAAAAAACTGACTAATCATTGTCTAGATTAAACTCATATGAGCTCTCAGTTTACAAAAGCCTTTTCCATTATTTGGAGTAACTTCCTGTATAATCCGCTTTGTAGAGAGGCTCTTTTCTGCATGCTGTACCTCTGCTTTTTACCTGGGATTTATGATCTTCATATGATTTCTAACAAAGTTGTTCCCAGTAGGGAGATGCCAAGTGCACTCCCCAGTTCAGAAAGCATCTCACAAACAGTCCTGTCCTCCCAGCTCCGTCTGACACAGCCTGTCTGGCTTTTCTTCCAAACCACACTCATTTGCCATACTATCAAAGGGCCTCTTTCATTGCTATTGTCCTTTAGTATGCACAATGACCTCATGGCAGCAGTGCACACAGGCTGAGTCTCCTGAGGTTTGGAAGGAAATGGGCAGGAAACAAGAAACTACAGACAGACAGGGAGAGAGCTGAGTGCACAGTCCTGGCCAGTGGCACTGTGGTTCCACAGTATCTGGTATATGCCTTAACTTCAGTCCAGCTGGTGCCAGCATCAGCTGCATCTCAGACATCCTTGCATACACACAAGTATAGCTGAGTTGCTGCAAGCTACTGGTAATGATATCACACCTCTCACTCTTGATAGTTGTAGATTTATACCAGAATACCTCTTGGTAGGATAAGATTATCCTCCAGATCAGGATGATCAACAATGCTCTACTAATTGAAAGAWGTTCCTGTTTGGTTTCATGGACTTGTATTGGCACTGCCTTGAAGTGACATCCACACATTTCAGCTCTCTTGTTCCAGTCCAGTGGGTCATTGTTCTTCTGAAGCTGCCTAGACCACAGATCTGCTGCAAAGCAGGTAAGAACATCCACCATGGCTTTCACTATGAGCGAAGTCTGCAAGGCTACACACCATCTGGTCTTTCTTTCATCCGTTTGCTATCTGCAACATCCCAGAAATTTTTGTCACACTGCAGAGGCACAGTACACCCAGCTGTATCAGACCCACCTTTGGGTCACGTATCCTCATCCGCTGTCCCCCTGAAAAGCTGACAGTTGTTAAAGTTAAGAACAGTGCCACCTCCTTAATCCAGGACCTCAAATACCCTCATAAACCGTCATACATGTTATCAACATCAGTTCTGGCCATTTCTGATTGTTGATAGTGCTGTCCTGTTGTTGCTGTGGTTTACGCAGCCGTGTAGCCCACACACCCCTGTTCTTGCCACATGTTCATCAGCAGTACTTTCAGAGAGGTTAAGGCCCATTGGTGTTGCCTGAGAGGCTGAGTCAATAACAACTTAGAGAATAACATCTGCTCACCTCAATATCTATAGAAGTTGTGTGAAGGGTCCACCTGGGCAGCTGCAGGAGGTCAGGGCAGGGACAGCTGAAGGATTTTGAAGGTCCTGAGAACAATGCTGTTCTAGCACAGGAAATGAGCAGAACTTTTACATTATTGTGGTTATGTTTTGCTTTGAAAATATGCTGCATATTTTAGTAAGAGACACATTTATTTGACTAATTAAGAGAGATACCTTCCTCGATAACTTACTAGGGAAGTTACAAATCACATCTGAAAACTCTCATTTCTTGAAGATTATCAAACTCATACCCATCAGAGACAAATAATTTAGTGCTATTTATATCACACAGCTGCATAAATTTTTAATCAGCTTCAGCTTTAAAAAAGCCTAGTTTAACACTGTAATTTTTTATCATCATATTCAAGAAAGTCTGTAAAGCTATTGCAATGTTAAGAAATGGAGAACCCAGCTTGTCAGTCTTTAAACTTGAATCAAGGATGTAATGTTTCAAATGATTTTCTTTTTCTAGATCACTGTAGTAAAAATGGGCAAGTTTTCTGTAGTGCTGTGTTATTTCCATGGCATTACTGCCTGATCTGTTTCATATGCTTTGCTTCTTCTTAAACTATCAGTCACTAATAAGATAATAGGTAAGTATGCTTTGACTTTAAACAGCAATTTTACTAGAAGCTGTTTCAAAAATATTGAGGTGATCACTTCATTGTTTCCCATGTTTCCTGTGTAAATGTCAGTGTAATCAGACTATGAAGCTTTTGCTTTGCCTTGAATGCAGTTTCTCTCAGATAGTTTCTTATATTTCCAACTTCAAAGATTTCATACCGGTAACAACTTTATACAGGTTCACATCTCCAACCTTGCTTGTTTCACTGGAACAAAGAAGAGTTTCTTTCCAGAGAAGAAAGGCAGTATTTTTGTTACTTTTGTTTCAGTCATTCTGGTTTTAAGCATATGAGAGACAAGCTTTATAGACAGAGGCAAAATATTTAATTAGACAACTGATATAACTGGAAAAAATAAATAAATTTGTATTTTTGTGTGACCTGAAAACATTTGCTTTTTCTTGCCAAGTAAGATAATAAGTTATTTGGAAACACTATCAGGTAGGTATACAGGAGTTCCTTCAGTAGTATTTTGTTTTCTTGACATGAACTTCAACCTAGCTTAGCAACTCCAAATTTTCTAGCTAATTTCCATTGCACTATGGTTCTATGACATTATTCTCTCCAGGGAATAAAAGATATTGAATAAAAAAATCATAACCACAAAAATTCGTGACAAAACAATTTTTTTATTGTTTTTTAATTCCATATCAATATGATGAACCTCCTTTTGTTGATCTTTGTGTTTTCCATACAATATTGAAGTTTAGGAGAAACTTCCTTTTGAGAAATGTAACTGTTTATATCTCTCACTTACTAAATGAGTTGTGCAGATGATATGCCTGTTAGTGAAAATAACTGTCACACAAAGCAATAGAGGTACAGGCTTCCCTTGTCTTTACATTACTGGGATGCCCTCTCCCTCACTGTGTGCAAAGACCATGCAGTTCAGTTATCAAGTGCTTGCACCTTGATTTTTCTCTTTCTTTCTTCATCCTTCAAAACCCATCCTTCTCCTCCTCATCTTCAGTCTAAACAGCAAACTTCTCCTTCTCTTGCCGCATTGGTGGGCTTCAGCCTGGCCAGAATGGTAAGATCATTTTGGATTTTTACCTCATTTCTGTGTGAAAATGAAACAAAGACACCCACCACAACAGCTTTTTCAATATGCATGAGTACATTTTGGGTGCTTTTCCTAGAGCTCTTGGCTTATGTGGTGCCATAAGAAAACCTTTTCCGCGTGAAGGCCTGGTCGTTTTTCTCTTCTTCTCTCACTCTTGGCAAGCACATTCCTCAACAAATTTCCTCACAGGTGACACTTATGCTGTACCTAATGTCAACGTCTGTGGTTTCAGGAGAACACGAAATATCACAAAACTGACACATAACCTTTGGTGGCGTTCTTTGTTCAGTACTGCCTTCAAACCAGGAAGGGAACAGTTGGAAGGATAAGAGGGCTTGATATAGATGTACTCTTTCTGGGAGGAAACACCTGACCATCATACAGAGGCAAGCAACAGTCTTTGTTAGATCTCAACTTTACAGCATCAAAATGTAAAGCTTTGTTAGAGCTTTAAATGCTAGCTACAGAAATTGTCTCCCTTGATATGTACTGGAGGCTTTAACTTGCTGAAATCCCCCCATTATACCTTCCTCAGTTCCAGCTGAGGCAGTTCTGATAGGCACTGCCAGATAAGAAAGAAGAAACAGGGCTCTTGCCAACGCATCGGGCTGTTCGAAGGGACCCTCTGTGCACGTGACTCTCATGGGTGCCTGGTACAACATGGCTTTAAGTAATGCACTTGTTTTCAATCTTCTAGAGCAACAGTTTCAGGTCAAACTGACAATAACCGAATTGTGTCCACCCCCACAACAAGTTTAAGTGGTGATTGAAACAATATCTCATCTCATTTCTATTTACCAGGTTAAAGGAAGTTTCTCTCTGGAATGGGCTCTCATCTATTTGCAGCAGGAAATAAATTTCTTTTAAAAATAAATCAAAAAGGACTCTCAGGGCTGCCAGCATAGGTCAGTACAAAATGATTCCAAAATACTCGGGAATTGAAAAGTTTTTCTGAGCACTTTCTCTGAAAAATACTGAAAAACTCTGAAAAATAATTCACCTTTTCTAGCTAGTTTGTACAGACCTACTTAAAATAGATTTACGATCCCCTCTCCCCTTTTTGCCCTCCCCAAATACTTTAATTAGGTGTCTTTCAAAACCATTCTAAAGGCAACTGAGAATCTGAAGTGTTTTCTAAATGACCATCCTCACTCTAAACTACTGGATATAAAAGGACAAAGCAGTGAGATGAGATGATAGTACATTTTACTAGAGCAGTTAAAATTTCAAAATTCAGATGACATTACACTACATAGCTAACCTACCTGTACTGTGCAATGCTAGCAGAGATGGGAAGGATTTGAACATTTTAAGGTCCTTCCAGAAATGCTGTAAAAACTGTCAATGATTTGGACCAATTTGGCCCTCCTTGTCCTAAGGAGAAACTTTAGTCCTTATTTCTTCATTAGTCCCTAATTTAGACATGATGTTTTCTAAAGAAGTAGAGTGTCTTTGGTATATATGGGGTCTCAGCACACTTTTGATGACTGATGACTTATGTTAGAAAGCTAAATCACAACAGGAAGAGGAGAAATTAACAGAGGAAAAAGATTCCAAGGAAAAAATCAGATTTATCCTTAAATATCTCTTTTGTTCTACATAAATGCAACTGAAGCACCAGATACATCTTTCTAAAATGTACCTCTCCAAATTGTGGGAATGATGCTTTTGTTTTCTGTAATTTGCTATATTGCAAAAATAATGACAAAAGTTAAACTCTAAACCAGCCTACAACTTACATATAAGTTTTTTCGGTGTTTCTTTGTGTTAGTCTAACAGCCTGTCATTATAGCTGTGCAAGAAATTTTCCATCTATAGCAGAACTTGTACAATATGACATATATAAGGTAAAACTTTCATTTTTGGCAGGTCAAGCTTCTGTTCACTTTAAGTACACCAGAGGTGAGCATTCACCATTGCAACTGGCAAAATTCAGGGTGACAGCAAAATTGCAGAAAAAAAGGATTTAATTTCCTAACCAACTGATATCCAGCTGTAGTACACATATATCTTGTATCTCCCCAGTTACCTTGTATCAGCAGAACTGACATCCCGAAAACATCTAGTCATATATACCACTGCACGTGAGCTTGGTACAAGATGGCATAGATATACAATATAGAAAAAAAGAAAAAAAAAACAGAAATCTTCACAAAAAAGGAGCTCAGCAAAGCTTCTTAAAGACAAAAATGAGACAGAAAGTTTCAAATCTATGTAGTCTTATTTCTTTCACTGTGGATCTTGCAACAGCTACTGAACATTATTTGTAAATGCAAACATTCATTGTTAGGTCTCATTTGTTCTGAGCAGTCTCTAGTTGAATCAGCTTGCTGATTGTGAAAGGTTTTCACAATTTTCAGTTTGGTTGGATATATGGACACAAAGTGGAAATACTTATATTACTTTGGAGATTGTCTTTTTTTTCAGCACTGTGCTGGGCAGGTATACTAGGTATCAGCAAGTATCAGTATCAGTATCTAGAAGGGAGCACCTGGCTAAGTGATCAAGTCATTTGCCGTACACAGGTACACTTGCTGGGTAAGGAAAGTTGAGAAACTTGCAAAGAACAATCTTCCACTTCACAATCTTCTACACAAGTATTTTGCAACTCAAAATCACCTCCCAACACTCCATAAGAGCAAAAACTTCAAAGATTATATAGGGTAACATAAGCAATAAATAGGCAATAGGCAATAAAAATCAAAGGCATGAACAGCTTTCTCAGGTCATTGAATAGCAAGGAATTTGCCAAGTGAAACTTCCTAAGGGTTTCTAGAAGGAAAATATAGGAATTGATTCTCTCCCACAGGGATGGTCTGCTGATAAATGGGAGGGTAATATACTTTGTGGATTTAATGCTGTCTAAATGGAATGCTGTTAGATGAAAGATATGCAGAAGAGAGAAAAGCTGTTAAAGTCATTGAAAGTGGTGTTAAGATTCTCAACAGGAGAGACACTCTCTGCTATTTCAGGAGCTTAAAGGTTAATCAGAAGATCAGCCACATTGCCAGCTGGGTCTATTTGCAGGTATTGCTGGAGGTAAGGAGCTGCATCTCAGAGAATCTCCTATGTGATACTGAAACTGGTTAAGAATGTATGGAAATTAAAAGGTGTCTTCTTGTTGGAAGGGAAATTAAGACTTCACCTGATGAGTCAAAAAGGAACAAAAGAAAAACTTATTCTTTATTGTTAATGGGAAGAAAACCTAAAAGAGTGGGAAAACCTAGGTTCATTTACCATTCTCGACTCTGTTATCTTCCAGAAGGCTGCAGGTTCCAAAGGTGATGTGTTTGGGCATAGATACTGTCCTAAATCTCCTTAGGCAGGAAAAAAACTAAGAATGTGTGTGCACGTTAACTCTCAGTTTCCTGATTTTCCTTATTGTGAAGTTGTTAACAAACCTTTTTTAAATAAAGAGGAAATGTTTATAGTGTTTAAAGCCTGTTCAGAATGCTGAAATTATATAAATTTGCAGATGAACTGCTATTATATAAGGTAGTGCAGTTCCTCAGTGCTTGCTGAGGTCCTTTGATCCTCTTGGCTTACACATGCTGTTACAGGAACATTTACTGCCTCAGATCCTGAAAGGAGGGAGGGGGGATTTTCATAAGCAGCTATATTCTTTATTCCGTGAAAAAGCAGAGCAGTTCCTGTTGCTATTATCAAATTCTTACTTACCAGTTATCACTGGGGAAATAATTACCCTGCCTCTGAGAAAATGAGTCATAAATAGTATTTGCTCTCAACTCTGGAAGTGTAGACAGTATGTGCTTTTGAAAACAGAACAAACTCGGGATGGGACTGAAAAGAAAAAAGGTAGCTCGTAAACAAACCTTTCCTTGTCCTGCTATGTCTTTGCAGGCAGGTCCTTCCCTCAAGTCTTGTTCGCAGTTCAGCAGTCTCAGCTGGACTTCATTCAGCAAACCCCACACAAATGCTGCGGGTCCCTTGCCCTCTCTTTGCAGCGCGTGCCTGTTCCCTGCTTGACTTTCCTGTAGCTTTCTGTTTGCACTTCAGAGGGACGGTTCCCACTGATCCTCCTGGTCCCCCTTCCCTCCCCTCCCGTCCTAGGGGGTGGCAGGGAGGCGGAAGTATGCTCAGTAACTCCTGAGGAATATGAAATTTTCCCTTCTCCCGGAAGTCTCCATCTTATGAGCTAGCAGAACAAGAGAAATAGGCCCTTGTTACCAAGCCACATCCCTTTGAGACACTTAAAGTATGTTCACGTATATTAACTGTGAATAAGTGACTTAAACCTTTGTAAGACCTGTTGCAGAGAATAATGACAGTATGCAGGAATGAAGAGGAAGCACAGTTTTCCAAGCTTTCCTAGTTAGAGAAAACAGAGATCATTTCCAGAGAACTTTATTGCACAGCAACCGGAGAAACAGATTACAGGAAGCAGACATTTGAGAAGGAGCTTGCATTTGCTTCCTTTTTGCAGTCCAGGATCAGAAATAACACTTCTTCTGATTATATTTCCGTAAAGGAAATCAAAACTAATGCAGTTAGTTTGGACTCAGGTATTCAATTTTGAATTCTTTTGCTAAGAGAGGTAGAGAGTAGCTAAGAGAGACAGGGAAAGTTAAAATGGGAGCAAATTAAACTTAACAGATCAACTTTCTGTGGTGTAAACTCATCTGATTTTACATTATCTTACATTATTAGAAAAGACTGATTGATACTAAAAATTAGTATTATTAGAAAAAATACAATTAAACAAAAACCCCTGACAGTAAGTAGGGTCCTTTGTGAAATTTATTGCAAGTAGAGGTCATCCAGTCAGATACTGCAATTAGATTTTAAGATACATTTGCTGTTATGTATGCGATGATAAAGCAGGTCTCATGTTTTAAGAGTTGAGAAGGATTTTCTCTCCCATGTGTTGCACTATATTATTGTTGCACTTGAATGAATTCATTTCTGGGATGCAGTGGGGAAAATATTGCTTAGAGAAAATGCAATGATGGACTCTACTTTAGGCTGGTTATGGGATTTGCTGAGCCTGTTGTCTGATCAAGTATTGCCACTTTTGTGTTCCAAATCCAGAACCGGGTTCCTATGAGACTGACATCTTTACTTTTTCTTCAGATATATTTGCTTCATGTAATTTTGCTTTAGGAGGTTAAAATCTTGGAGGTAAAACTAAAGGTTAAGACTGCTGCCATTGTTCTCTGCATAAATATGTTGTAACAGAAAAGTGAAACACTTGAAGGCAAGATGAAAACAGAAACTTAAAATGTTCAAGGTATTCAGAATGATGCAGGCAGCTTTAAGGCTCTTTCAGGAGTTTTGACAAAAGATACTAAGTTTATTACAAGACAATATTAAAACATTTCCAAGTGATTACTTTTTACTCTGAAGATGGTTGGCTTTTGTTTAAAGGGCTGAAGGGCATTATCACTTCAGAAGCGATATTGCCCTCTTCTGAAAATCATATTGGAATATATTTGACGCCCAGATTAAATTAGAAAATTCTCAAAATATTTCACGTATGACTTTGGTTATTATCAAAACTACTTTCACGGAATTATATAATCTCTTAGGACTTAATCCATAATACGTGAAATTTTAGCAACATCTCTTGATCAAGACGTGGGACTACAGTTTAACAAATATGTATACCAGCTGGAAGAAGAGAGGAAGGATCTTTGTTTTCCATAGTTCAGTTTCTTTTCAGATAATGCTCAAGTCTGAAATTAAAAACTTATTTGTCTTCTCCATTCTTTCTCTAACTTTGAGGAGGTGAATCTAAACCTTCTTTCTAAGGTTTGCAGAGTCTGAGGTAGGTCTGAGATACTCACACAGCCCATTTTAGTTGCCTACTGCATAGTTCTAAAACAACATTTTTAATTTCAAAATTGACTTTTAATATTAATCGTTCTGCTTTCTTATTCGTCTGTCCTTCCTTTTCATCTCAGACCAAAACCTGGGTCATCCTGCAAAATAGAAGTGTTACTTTTTTCTCTTTCTCTGTCTTCGTTTGGCAGTTAAAACAAAACATCAGTTGTTTAGCCTTTGCTTCCTTGCTGTCTTTGTATAGAATTTGACCATCTGGAGAAAAGCATGGAATTTGTTCCATTAAAAGTAATTATATCTTTAGGATATCAATATTGTACAAAAATATTAAAAAAAACCTGCAGAAGATGAAGCTCATCCTAACTAGAAAGGAATTTTCTTCCCCTCAAGGCAGTTTCCTTTTCTTCCTATCCCTTGGTGATAGTCAATATGTTTTCTTAATGATCTCCTTTGACTTATTCACTGAGCCCTTATTGAACAAGCATTTTGGCACCTAAAGTGCCTAAAGTTCCTTAGTGATGAACGTGTGGCCAAAATATAATACCCCTGTCAGAAACACAGTTGACAATACCACTTTTAAAATAGATGTTTTGGGCATTCCTGAGTTGGAGTGTGTTCAGACACCCTCACTCATATAGATTTAAAAATTGCCATTGCCATTGAGATGGCATGTTAACATTCTTGGTGTTTTCAGGTTTGGTTTAAATGGAGCTGTCTCACTTTGCAATGAAATCAGAGAATTTCTGCATTTACCAGAGCTTAGCAGAGAGTGAAGTAACCTCCATGTTTGAGATATCATTTTTGTTTAAGCCTTTTGACCGTCCCTTAGGTCACATCTGTTTTAAGTCCATTGTGTGAAAACTTTCCAATCAGTTTCTAAGAAATTCTAATGTAAAAACACCTACAGAAACTAACTAAATCTCTAACACCAATTTGTTCTGTTCTTATTGAATTTTGCATACTCTTCGGTGAATGTTATGTAGACAAGCAAGAAATATAATAATTTTAAAATTAAAATTTTAATTTCCCTCCTGCTTCTTTCTTCAGAAACAATCAGTTTTTGTACTTCTCAAAAACTTTGGCTTCTTCATTAGCTATGTAATCCTCCTCCCTTACAATAAACAAACTGTTAGTAGTTTACATCAGATACCGCTTGGTTATTTATGGCACCTCGAAGAGTTATTGGACAGATAGTTTACTTTTGTTTATATGTATTTCTTCTCCAAAATGGTGGAAAAAACCCCACAGCTATTAAAGCTTTCTAGAAATCTGACAACAGTTTTGTTGTTTTATGGAAATGTGTCTGCTTTTCTAACCCTGTACTATTGGGGACTCTACAAGAAGTTTTAAAGAACAACGTGAAAATAAGTTGCCAACTCGGTCTATAAAAGTAGACATGATGGAAACAGCCATTTCAATATAGAAGGGAGCGATGTTTCACTGATGCCCTATTGGAGTGCCAGTCTTTGTAGAGGGACTGTAATTACGTTAAGGAGAAGACCTAAAGATTTCAGGCTTTTTGTCCGATTTTTTCAGCATATATGTGGGCAGTGTATATATATACAGAGAGAGAGGGGGAGAGAGAGATTGAGAGAGAGATTGAGATTGAGGGGTTTTATTTATTTTTATTTTTATTTTTATTTTGGTACCAGTAATGATATCCAATGGATTCCTGAAACTAGCACTGCTATACTGCTATTTCAGATTTACTCTGGTAAATACTACACACTGGGTACTCAGTATAACAAAAAATAATATACTGAAAACAATGGGATTTATGATTTGGACTGGAAGAAAATAAATATTTTGTTATAGCTGCCTGGAATTAATAAACAAATAAGCTTTTCATTTACCAAGGCATCATATATCTTGCAATAGCAAGTGTCTTATTTTTGCTAAATCCAAATACAATATTATGTACCCTATTGAATGGTTTCATGAGTTTAAGTAGATGGTAAAAATGTCATGTAAGATTTGCTTATTTGTCAAACACTTATTAAATGTATTTACAGTTGCACAGTAAATTCTATGAAATATCCTAAAACTGAATGATAGTATGTCCCATTTTATAGGAGACTTTGCCTTTAGTGACATTAGATTGATAAGCTACAAGAAAACTGCAGATGTCTTAAAACAATCACAATCCTGTTCCAAACACACGGAGTGTTTCTGTCCAGAGTTATCATTCACCTTGATTATACTGACATTAAATGGTTCGTCTGTTCTAAATCCTAGAAAAAATATATAGCTTTTTTTAACAGAATGCAGCCAAAGGGGAAAGAGATCAGTATCAGAAACCCACAATGTTTGATTCTTTACCAATATCAGATAAAAATGACAGTGTATCTCACTTTGGGGGAAATAAATAAATAAATAAATAAATGGGGGGGGAGTATCATTCTTCCTTTCATTTAGATTTTATATTTTGGGGTTGTAAAATAAAAGATATCTTGTCCAAAGTTCAAATTCTATCTGATAGCTTTGAGCAAATTGTAAATGTTGTCAGAGAAGAAAGTAATATTCCTATCTTCCCATAGCAAGCAGTAAAAATGACTTGCTGACTGGAGGCCATTTTTATATCTACAATTAAATACATGTCAAATAGTAAATCGTATGTATAATATGATTGCAAATTTTTATTTCTCACATATATACACCTGCACATAGACACACATGTACATTAAATGTGTGCATTCAGACAACTGAAATTTGTACAAGTGAACAATTTAAATTGGTACCCAAACTTGAGTCTCACATAGTTTGTTGTTTTTGTTTTTTTTTTTTTTAATGATGGATGCTGAGTACTTTTGAAACTCTGTGGGATCCTTTAAAATGTATCTGGTGGAAAACCAGATTCCTGTTGGAGATTACAGGAAGTATTTGGTACAATGACTTATGATGGTCACATATGCTTATAGCCGGAAGGTCACTGCATATGGCAAAGTTATCAGTCATTTGGGTACAACGAAGCATCTCAATTCTCCCTGCATACAACTCGTGCCTCAGTGGTATGCTCAGCTTGGAGCGCGTTTCCTTCTGGGGTGAGGCTACTCCTCTTCTGTTGGTAATAACATAAAGTTGGGGCATAAGATGAAACCCCTGAATTTAATTCAGAACATTTTTGCAAGTACAGGATAACAGTGTATTTGCAGCTATATGCATCTTTTATGGTTTAGAATTTAGCTAGAAGAATGGTCATATGTTCAGCTCACTTTTATAATAATCTCTCATTTACTGTCATTAAAAAAAAAAGTAGTTAGCAAGAGTTTTTCTTTCTGGGAAGTTTATTTTAGAACTGCTTTCTGCAGGACTGCTTCTGTTTTGTCTAAGGTACCCAGTCCTGGCCTTTTACGTATTTATTGCCTAATTTACTGCTTCTTACATTGATAAAATGCTTATTATCAATAAGTGTAACACTGACAATGTTATAGATACTTTTTGGAGCTTCTTGTTTCAGTAATTTAGTATCTTGTCATCAGTTGTCTGGGTTTTTTTAGAGACGGCTTTAATTAAATGAACAAGATACAAGAATAGATTAAGAATATTAAATATGGAGGGTTTTTTGGACTGATCTCAACAGAACACTTAATGGTTTTATTTTTTCTTTTGGTAAACAAGGATAGGTAAAACAAGAAATGAGAACAATGCTTGGGCTGTCAGGTCCATAAATCAATATTTGCTGAACATAAAACCTCAGGAAATGGGAAATCAAATGTTACCTTCTGCAATTATTATGGACACTTTTTAATGGGCCTATTAATTTACAAACCAGCTCATATTTAATCTTTTTATGGTAATAGATAAAAGCAGAATACATACAGAGTAGTATTGTGACTGTTATTAAAACTCACTTCCAACTGGAGGGTACTAAGATTCCTCACCTTCCATTGAATTCCCTGGAAATTGATGGGCTATGTCAGCTTCCTAGCAGGAGTTTGGCTTCAATAGGAGCATGCCATACAGACATGATAAACAGATAGACTTGTTTGGGTTTTTGTATTTATTTTCTGTATAATACAGATTGATCTGCATAATTCCAAGCTTTTCATGTGAGTTGATGTTTTCATGTTTGATGTGATCAGACTCATTCCTTTTTCATATAAGTAGACTGCTTAGACCAGTTGTGAAGTTGAGCAGAACTAGTGAGAGAAGCTAGTTGAATTAACTCCATTGCTGACGATCTAGCATAAAGACTTTGAAAAAAACTGGATGAATGTTTAAAACATGTTTTTTTCCCCAAATTGTCAACTAAGCAATTTCTATATCTTTATTTTTAAGAGCATATACATACTGACATATATTCTGATTTTCTTCAGCAAGCATTTTTTCCAGTTAAGCACTATAAAAATACTCTATTTAGATGAAACTTTCAATGAGCATGTAAATGGGTCAAGAGTGTGTTGGTAACAGAAGGGAGGACACTCAAGGACTATATATATATATATATATATGTGTGCGTGTGTGTGTGTGTGTCTGTGCGTGTGTGTATGTATGTATACACGTATTTAAAATAGAACAATACAAGATGCTGATATTTAACTAAAGAATTCTGTTTAAAGAATACAGTTATAAACTTACGCTAATGTAAATTTATGTGCATTTTTTTTATGTGTAAGACTGTATCAGAATTCTAGAACACCAAATAAAAGTTGAGGCTAAATAGCTAGGAATTTCAAAGGGAGTAATACACCAGAGTCTTTGTTTTAAACTGTCACAAAAAAGTATACAGAATGCAGTAAGCACCTTATCCTGAAGGATGTTCGTCCAGTGACCCTTTGTTGATAATAACAATCAAAGCAGGAGTGCCACTAGCTCTCAACTAAAATGGATCTAATGAACCCTCTGGTGGAAATCCTCATGCTAGATGAGGAGCGTGCAATGTATTTCTTTGCAAATTGATACCGTGCTGGTCAGGGGTTGATAATGAACAACCTAGGAAATCACCCATGCCTGAAATGCTGAGGTTGCTTTCATGAATATGGTGTAAAGATGAGGAGAACTACTTACTTCTCTTGAGCATCCTCTTGCTTAATGGCATGGATCATGATGGAACGGAGAAATAGTTCTTGTTGAATCCTGTCTCATCATAAGAGATAAAAGTTACCAAGTTTGTCTCCTACCACACAGCAATTGCTACTCTGAAACAACCCTCAATATGTGGATCTCTAACTCATTTTCTTATCCCACAATATGATGCATTTTCTGCAATTTTCCAGAATCTGATCACAGGAGTAGAATGCTGCGTAGCTGTTTCCACATTTTTTTCCAGTGTGTTTGGATTTTTAAATGTTTTCCACTTTCTCTGGTCTCCACTGTTGCATAGGATAGAATATATAACAGCAGAGCAGAATTATTTTTTTTGTCTCTGAGGTGATGATTTTAGTGAAAAGCAGTATCTGACGACATCACCCAAAGCCAGCCAAAGGCGGCAGCAACATTCCTATTATGGTTTCCTTATCTAGCTTAGACTGAAGACTATGATTTTCTGTGTCTTTGTCCTCAATAAAAATGAAAAGATAGTTCTGTGAATATAAATAATAATAAAAAAACTCTTTTGTTTTGTTTGTCCAGAATCTATTGCAATGAGTCCTGTTATTGTACTAGGACCTAGACATCAGATTCAAATGTCATCCATGGATCTGCTGTTTGCCAGGTACAAGGATGGATAAACTTTGGGGACTTTTATTTCTCCTATCCTTCCCCAGTCCCTTATACAACCCCCAAATATAATCATAGCATGACTTTGGCTTAAAAAAAAAAGAAAAAAAAAAAAGACCTTTTCCCCATCGCCCCTTAAGTTCTCTTTTTAATAACTTTTGTAAAGTACTACATAAGTTAACAGCTCAGAAGAAACAACGTGGGTTTTGTGTTTTAAGTTTCTCCTTCACAATCCAGAAAGCCAGAAACTTGCTTAAACTTTTTCAAGGAGACCTGAAATTTTCAATTAATTTAAAGACTTCAGAATTTGGAATTTAAGGAAAACTTGAAATATAGCAACACCATGCTTATAAACTCTGTGCATCTTCTGGCTCTGGTGAATACATTGTGCTGTAGTGGTTACTGACCTGTTTAATATATAGGGACTAACAACTGCATATCTTACTAAGACAACCATACTTAAGTAGTGCATCCCATTTCTCAGTATCTTTGCTTCCCATGTAATGAAGCACTGGATCTCCCAAATACACTCTTAGCTAAATCTACTCTTCCTTTCTGTAGTGCTTATCTGTCCTCATTTTTCTTTGTCACTATGAAAACATCAGTAAAAATAAACCAACAACACTGCAGTTCAAAAAACCCCCCAAGAAAACAACTTCTTTCTGAATAGAAAAAGGAGAGCAGAAGGGTGGAAAAGATCAGTCTTATAAGGTGCTGAGCACTTTCAGCAGACCACTTACTATTTAAATAAGACTACTAACTCTCAAGGAAGTACTTAGTCAAACCCAGAGGTAAATCCCTTCAAGAAGGATTTCTATTTCATATGTCCATTTTATAATTTTGGGAAAACCTGTCAATTTAACATGCATAAGAAATAATTCACCAGTTGTGTTGATCATTTCTCTTGATTTTGTTTTTTCTTAGAATCCAGCACTATGTTACAATTCTGGGTGCATGCAACAAGTGTCAAAATAAGCTGATGTAATATTTTGAAAGACTGATTCATTGTATGCATGTATGAGAATTTTTTGTTTGTTTTATTGCTAGAAAAGGCTTCAACTTTTAGGATTTTTTTCTAGAATTAGTTATCTCTCCACAGGCTAGCATTTAGTGACAGTTTTGGGTTTATCCAAAATATATGGTGAAAAGCCAAGAATCTTACTGATTATCTGTAATGAAGTACAGTTACCTCTTTCATAGTGTTTGTTGTTCTTAGATTTGCTAGTGCGTCTCTTTCTACCTGCTACATAATATCAGAGATATGGGTATAATTATGAAGTCAGCAACTGAAGGTTAAGAAAGCTACTATTTTACTACAACCTTAATTCTTGAATGTCACTGTGATAACTACTAAAACTGAAGCTTTTTGTTTTATGTTTTGAAAAACTTTCCTAAAATATCACATTTCTATAAAGGTACACTTTAGTAATTTTATGGTGGTTTTGAAAAGAGTACTTGATGGAGGTCTATAGAAGGCAGGTTCGATCTCCTGTCAGTTGCCATTTTTCCGCACATAGAATAACATCTAACAAAAAACTTCCAACCACACCACTGAATTGTATATTTAAGTCATTATGGTAAATTCTAAAATGCCTTCAGACTTCAAGGGGAGCAAAATTTGGCTTAGTTGTACAACAGTTTCCACTTTACCCAGGAAGATTCTGTAATGGTATTTTATTTTATTTTCAGCCTTTCTCCCTAAAAAAATAACAACAAAAAAACCCAGATGACCATGCAGAGGCAGGCTCTTTCTTTTCCACTTTTTGCTAAGGGAAATAAATGCATTTGGAAAAGAATTGCATTTAACAGCTTCAGGCTTGGGTCTCCTTACATATGGGATGAAAGAGCTTTTTAATGTTAGAATGTGACAAACATTTTGGTTACCTCAGGATTCAAGTATGTTCCCCAGTACCTTGATGTACTTCTGGTTATCTTTGGTTACTGCTCTCCACCTGTCTTAGGCAAAGTCTCATGAAAGAACACTTTATTCTCCTTGAATACACTTGTCATTATAGGGGAGATCCACTAAGATCTGTGTCCCATTTTATAAGTCACCAGACTTTTATCTTATTACCTTGAAGTCACTCTTAACTCAAGGCAGGGTAAAGTAAAATGTTTAGAAAAGATAGACATTAAAAAATTAAAGGGGAAAAAAGTTATTAATCTACTTGTGTTAAGTTTAAATCATAAAGGTCTCTCTTCTGTTATGTAACTGATGTCCTGACCCCCATCACTCAGAGCTTCTGTAATTCTGAAAACCATCTGCCTCAGGATGCATCTATTAGAAGAAAAGCTTTTACAGTGGAACAGCTAGCTTTAATAGACAATTTTTTTGAAGTCCTCCCTTTTTGAACTATTAATTCTTTCTTCTTCTTCCTATATAGCAGATATCAGAAATGGCCATAATAATTAAAATAACAATTATTTCCCTTTGGAAATGTTTCTTTGTTAAATCACAGGCTGTCTTTTTGACCAGCTAGCAACACTTTTCATTAAGAGAGCACCTCTCCTGTGGTACATTTAAGTGTGAAAAAGTCTTATGTATTGACCTTTTATATCCTATATAGCATTGTGCAATGATGATCTGCTTGGTAAGAAATCATCTGGATGAGCTGAATGTGCACAGTTCATTATTGGCTCCTCACTGATATGGTTGGGCATGACCACATGGAGGTGAGAGAGATAATGCTTTTCTTCTTGAGCTACTGGCCTTCATACTGTGAAAAAAATCTCCTTGGAACTAAAAATAGATAGAGTAAAGCTTGACATTGTTTTGCTCACTGGGAAAAGAAACAATGCAAACACATTTACTGTATGTTGCTTGAGAGAATCTGAGGATAAGAGAATTTGGCAGAGGCTGCAGCTGCACAGCAAAGGAAAGCAAAACTGTAAGCAAGGAAAGCAGTGAGCCTGGAGGGTCCCAAGAGGGAGGCATTATGTTAATATTTCTGAGGGCATGATTTCCACTTGTAGCCAGTTATTAAGACAGGAGAACTTCAGTGCTATAAAACTGTGTGGTGTGCTGTAGACGGCACTCAGCCATGTTTTGTATTGACTGAATGAATGCACTGAATCTTTTAAAATACAGAAGCTATTTTACCTTGCGGCATTTTGAAAAGGTATTAATTTGTCCATATGCAAACATCATGACACATCTTAACGAATAATAAAAATGTTTTTGAAATTCCATGGGGTATGAATCTTATGTGAGCATGTGTACGTACAACTATGATTTGTAATTATACCTGAGTCTGTGATCAAGATATAGTGAATCCAAGCAGCRGCTTTGTGTAAGTAATTGGAAAGAAGTTGCTTCTTGAATGTGTTCAGTACCTGTTTACTTGCACAGAGCTGTCTCTTATATGATCAATTACCTATGCTTACCTTAAACATGTAGATGCAGTATATGCTACATCAAGTCCTTCAGCAGCATTTGACTTATGCAGTTAAAGCCAGTAGGCACTCCTTTAGGAAAGGTTACCTATTGCAATACTTCTGGCTGCATCCAAGAAAGGGGGGAAAAAAAAAGGTGAACTATTCCAGATCTTCCTTCTATTTTTTTTCTTTCATTTTATTGTCTTTCCAACAAAATTATCCAGCTTTTTTTTTATTTTTTAAGTGAATATACAAAGATAAAGGGGATGCTGCTATCTTAGTCTTCAAGTGGTAATATTATTTTTTGGCTAAGAAAGTATTATTTTTATTATTCCATGATTTGAATCAATACGCTTGACTTCAACACTGAGAGTCACTGAGAGTCTCAGGGATATCTGTTATAAAAAATATCCAAGGTTTTGCAGAAATTAATATTAGAACCTTAAGGCCAAGATCTCCACGATTCTTTTGTGTTAAGCATGTTTGAACCCCAACGTAGCAATGACTTCTGATAGATAAGATTTTCCCAGCTGCTGGGGCTGTTTTGATTCCTGACTTTGGAACTGATGATAAAGTGCTATTCTCTATATCAGAAGGAACTAACAGCATGAGGAAGTCGGCAAAAGGAGAGAGGATGAATTAGTCTGACAGTTTTAGACCTTGGACTCCCATATACTGTTATGGAGATTTTAACTGACAGTAAACTACAGCTGAGATAGTAGAGAACTTCTGAGCTGTGCACTACTTAAACAGTGATCCAGAAAAGCCACAGTTGGGACTTTTGCATTAGTTAGCTTACTTCCCAGAATCTGAGAGACAAGCAGGGTTTTGTGGATTTTGACACTTTCTCACTTTAAGCAAGAAACTCATTACCAAATTGCCTATGTCATTTTCCAAGTGCTTGTTTCTATTCTTTGGAAGGGAAATAAAAGCTGGGTTTATTCCTAGCTGTTTTCACTGGGAGAGATGGAGGATCTTCCAGAAAACAACATATAGCACAAGAATTTAATTTTTGTATTGTTCCTCTCTTTCCAGTGACTACAGAGAGTATTTAGCGGGGAGACTTTACAGTCTCCAGTCTGTACACCACAGTACAGTACCAGTCTGTACACCGCAATTTGACAAGTGTCCAGCAAGAGGAAGAAAGTAAAATGGAGAAAATTTACCAAGATTTAAAGATTTTATCATGTGTTATCTGTTATCCTTAAGCTGTTTGCCCTACTATGCTGTTTTTAATGGGGAGTCATAGAACATATGGGTGAAAAATGGTTATGGTGCACAAACCAATTTACGGTATTCCATGGTAGGATAGATTTAATCACAGCAAATCTTTTGAAACAACCTGTCCTTAATTATATCTTTAATGGAAAAGTTAATATCTAATCTCCTCTAATTAGTCTATACTGAGATGGCAGGGACAGCATATTCTTTCTGAAAAAATGTACCTTTTCCCAGTTATCTCCAGCTTTTTATACAATGCTAGGATTTTAAGAACCTGGAGTCACTAGGAATGAAGGGAATGAAGAAAATTTCAGAATAATTATTGTAGTAATAGTCTCAGATTATTCTGTTTATGATGGCTATAAGTTTTGTCAACATCTCCATGTATGTGTGGACTCTCATACAATTACATAAGTGTTCACTTTTGTTAAACTTAGCTGAGCCTTACCAAAAAAATAAAAAGGGGGTGGGGGGAGAGGTAAAGAGTTTCTTGAGAGTATCCTATCTTCGGAAGAGCAATTTTTTCTTCCATGACTGAAAAGATAGGTGTTCTACTTTAATGTTTTTCTGCTCCTTATTTTTTCTTATTTTCCTTTTTCAGTGATGTCTCTGTTATAGGAAAAAATGAAGGTGTTACCTTTATTCACCCTGTAAATATAACTCTGCATCCCTCAGAATGCAACCCACCTGCTAGAATATTTATTAAGAAAAGGGTGCTAATAAAGGCAGTCAGAAAAATTTAGAAAATGTGAAGGCATTCAATTTCCCAAAGACAGAATCTGATTTTATCTATACCAATAGTTTACCAGGTTTTGTTTGTTTGTTTGTTTTTAATTTTTAGAATTTGCACCCAGGAAAAAAAATCAGCATCTGTCCCAATTTGTCTGAGAATGTTGCAAAGAGACAGCTTGCCAGGTTAAAAAGGATTTCTCTTTTTCAAAGCATTTACTGCAAATTAAAGATCCCCTAATACATGACACAAGACATATATATGTTTATTCCAGGTTGCTAAAATAGAAGTGGGAATGGAGGAGTGGGAGCCCTTTTAAGTTATGACATATGGATTTTTTTTCTTTTGTTAAGAAAATGTTATATAAAATGTCTTCAGGCTGAACTGCTGGAGAACATTACATCATATAAGCCGTGTTAAGGGGCTGATTTTGAAAGCTGCATCCATTTATCCAATAACCGATTTTTCTCAAGCCAAATTAAAACTTCAGCATTAGTGCAGCTGCAAAGAAAATTGTATTTTTATGCCTGATATACAGGAGAGTTTTGACACCCCAGACTTCAGTAATCTCGTAAGATGTTTAAGCCTGTTCCTCCATGTCCAGACTCTCACTGGACAGCATCAGGTAACGTTGCCTGAGGATCTGCCACTCTGTGTTCACACTTAAAAGCGACTGGTAAAGTTTTCATAAGAACTGAAAGCATTTTTACTGCCATGTCTCTGATCAAGCCTCCTGAAGGCTTTTTGGGTCTTCACCAGCTCCATTTGAAGTGTATCAGTGCTATTTCAGGCGGGCAGCAACGGTGGTGCAGCTGCATGGGGTCTCAGCATTGTCCCGGAGAGCGTCTGCCTGCCCCACGGCAACACCTCTGACAGCTTGGAGCTGCGTCTCCGTCACCTATCAGCCCTCCAGCCACTGAGTTTAGAAGCTGCGTTCTTTTTTTAGCCTGGCTAGGGACAAGCATCTCTGAAAACATCTTGTTGCCAAGTTTAAACAAAGGTCGGCAAACTCCTTTTCTAGGTCGTTAATAGATGGAATCTTGGAGACACTTTGTGCTGGCTCACAAAGGCAGGATGTCTGCAGGGAGAGCAGAGGAGATTCACATAGCACCTCGCAGAGAAGACGCTGCAGGAACAAGGTAATTCTTACATCTGTTTTCTAACACAGAAGCCAAGGAAGTAAATAGTCTGAGTTTACTATGTGCTCAGTTAAGGGAAAGTTCAGAGCACAATGATAAAAGTGCACTGAAGTTTTCTTGAGAGTTCATGGTGCAGGTTCAAATGGAGAACTTATCTGCATTTTTATGGCATGTGTCATTCAAACCAGTTCAGGTTTGTCAAATAAGCAAGCATGGGTGAGGAATTCTAAAAATTAATGCTGTAAGAATAGTAAAGAAAAAAGAGAATAGTTTCTTGGTCTGCCATCAAATTCTTTAATCTGGATCAATGAAATGCTAATCCTATGATTTTTATGAATATATATTTTTGGTAAGTACATTCTCAGTGAACTTAAAATTGTCATTTGGTTACTATTTTGATGCACGTATAGTGTAAAACACAACAAAAAATATGGCATATAATTGTGTATAGCATACTGTTCTCATTTTCTGCCTTTATTGAACTCTCCCACTATAAACTGGTTCTGGGAATGGTCAAGAACAAAGGTATGTGAAAAACTTAACAATTAAATAGTGTAGAGGGGAGAAGAAGAGGGAAGATGTAAGGAAAGAAAATGCCTTTTACCACTTGCATCTTAGATCATAAAGTTTCAATTATCATCATGTCTATTCCTTTAAAGTTTCACCTGGGAGGCTGGTAATGTTACCTAGTGAATTTCTTAAAATTGAAATTTCATTTACTTTTGAAAAGAACTTAGTTCATTATGCAAGGATAAATTACACATCTGTTAATTGCTCTTCTCCCTGACTTAATTAAAAGTCATAAAGACATTTCATTTCACTAAACTAGGGAGGTAAGCTAATAAATATAAATGCCAGATTCTGCTCCTCTTTATGCTGATTCAGTGGGACATTTAGTCATTTTAGGTTTTTGTATCACACCCTCCACTAGAATATCATGGGCCCAGATTCATAAAAAGAAATCACAGAATGGTTGAGGTTGGAAGGGACCTCTGGAGATCATCTAGTCCAACCCCCCTGCTCAAGCAGGGTCACCTAGAGCACGTTGCACAGGATCGTGTCCAGGCGGGTTTTGAATATCTCCAGAGAAGGAGACTCCACAACCTCTCTGGGCAACCTGTTCCAGTGCTCTGTCACCCTCACAGGGAAAAAGTATTTCCTCATGTTCAGATGGAACTGCCTGCGTTTCAGTTTGTGCCCGTTGCCTTGTGTCCTGTCGCTGGGCACCACTGAGAAGAGTCTGGCCACATCCTCTTGACACCCTCCCTTTAGATATTTGTATGCACTGATAAGATCCCCTCTCAGTCTTCTCTTCTGCAGGCTAAACAGGCCCAGCTCTCTCAGTCTTTCCTCATAAGAGAGATGCTCCAGTCCCCTAATCATCTTTGCAGCCCTTCGCTGGACTTGCTCCAGTAGTGCCACATCCCTCTTGTACTGGGGAGCCCAGAACTGGACGCAGTACTCCAGATGTGGCCTCACCAGGGCTGAGCAGAGGGGGAGGATCACCTCCCTCGACCTGCTCGCAACACT